>NC_056727.1:601992937-602257937 GCF_019279795.1 Protopterus annectens
ACATGTAAGAGTCATAAACAACATGTACCTCAAACAATGTGTATGAATACATATGTGCTCTGTGTCCATCAATGTGTCAGGTTAATAGCACCAACCTTCTAAATGTGTCCCTGAGGTCATTATGCAGTGTCCCTGATTCAGTGTTTATTCTTCCCCATTCGTATGAGAGGTTTGATAGTGAGAGAAAGCGCATGTTCCGCCAAATACCTCAGAAAGTTGATAGAATAATAGGGTTGGGGTTACCACTTGTCCACCTTTGCAAGAGACACTCCCCTTTGGGCAGTTGTGTCCTGCAAAATAACTGTAATTATGGCAAATGTCCTGTGATTTAGGGCAAAGATTACCTATATTGTCTGTAGTAGTTGCATAAAACAACCTGAAACACCTAAATGTTATAACTAATGCTACAAGAGTAACCTTTTATTTAGGCAAAACAGTGAAGTACTCCCTTTCTACTGGCTGTGGGTATGTGTTGCCCTGCAAAGTCTGACGTCTCTACATACAGGTCCTATAGGGTTGCCAAATTTCCAAATGGCCAAAGTGGGACATGTTATGTAGAAATGTCAGACTTTCCAGGGCAAAACATACCTACAGCCGTGCATAGTACAGGATTATACTTATTTGCACAAATAAAAGCTTAATCTAGTTACATTTGAATTGCTTATGCTACTTCAAATAACATATAGAAGTTTAATGTATAAAATAACTGTTTTATGCAATTATTAATGAAACGTAGAATATAATAATGTCCTGTAATCGGGACATTTGCTATGTCTTGATTATTTTCGCAGTGTCCCTCACAAAATGGGACAGGTGGTAACCCTAAAGTCCCACCTTGGCCAATTGAAAAGGTGGCAAACCTATAATAGGTATGCAGTAGCATGACTAGGTTGATGGATATGGCTCCCACAGCCCAACTACTTGTCTGTATTGCAGAGTCTCGGTTCCCATGTATCAGCCAGATGGGAGCAGAGTGTATGCGGAACACACATATATGATTAATTCACTGGACAGGCCACTGATTCCGTACAGTCAAATGCCATGCCGTCGCCTAATGGGCAGCCATTCCCGATACTGTAGTCAGGTGCGGCCTTAGGTCAAATGGTGCCCTAGGCAAAGGGCACAATGGTACCCCCCCACCACACCACCCAGTGCCCTCATCCTGGTATACCTACACCAAATAAATACTGGTAAAGTGCCCCCACTAAAAAGGTGCCATAGACGGCCACTTAGTTGGCCTATGCCTAAGGCCGGCTATGACTGTAGTTATGATAGGCATCACAAGGTGGGAGCAGATTGTAAGAGGAACACACAAATATGAATGATTCACTAGACAGGCCGCTGATTCTGTACAGTCGAACGCCATGCAGTCACCTAATAGGCAGCCATTCCTGATACTGTATTCATGTATTCTGATGTAATAGGCATCACAAGGTGGGAGCACATTGTATGAGGTACACACAAATATGATTGTGTCACTGGACAGGCCACTGATTCTGTACACTCGAACACGATGCAGTCACCTAATGGGCAGCCAGTCCCAATACTGTAGTCATGTAGTCCGATGTAATAGGCATCACAAGGTAATAATGTGGTCCTCGCTCACACCCAGGGGTGTGAATGACAGATGCAAGCACCAATGTCTGTGCATTTGCAAGTGCAGGAGCAAGCGGGTGTAAGCGTGTTTGGCTACCAGTATGCTAGTATTGCAGTGGTTAAGCAATGTAGAGGCTAACCGAGTGTAAGAGGCTGTAACCAGAGGTCAGCAGTGCCTAACACCACTCAAACCCACACACACCCGCTCCCAACTGCTTTAATGTGCCTTACTCCCTCTACAACCAACTAAACGTCCTTTGCAAGGGTCGGAACCAGGACCCTGCCCACGCAGCTAATGTGTATTACCAATACGCCATGGCAGATATGCAGACAACGGACAGTACCACAAACATATCATACAGTGCAGTCATTCAACAGTATAGAAATGTATCCCATCATGTAGATGTACATGTGAGTGTTTATGTCCAGCATATAGGTACATACATATATAGAGATGTATCAGGAACATACCATGTGGCAACAAAGCATTACAAATGAATGAAACAGGAAACACCAGCGACACATGTATTATGTAGTGGTGTTGCTCTATGTGATCACAAGACTCCCTCAGACAGACATGTGTCAGTCATACACGCAAACAGTTGTACATTGGCCGTATACATCACTCTGTACATGTGATAGTGGTGCACATGTGTGTAATGGACAGCTATGTATAGGGCAGATGGTGTCCTAGGAGCCGAATGGCCTTATGTGTCCGTAGGTGAGGGTCAGATGTTGGGGAAGGAGTGTAGGTATGGCCGTGGAGGATAGGTAGGATCACAGAAAAGACAGTATACAGGGTTGGTATATGACATATGTGGGGGTGGGTACACCCTGGATGGGGATGGGTCTTCGGCATTCAAAAGCCCATGGGAACAGTGGGACGGAGGTCCCCAGCCATGGGCAACTGCCACTGCACCTACACAGCCGCAAAGGAGGCAGTGCTGGGGGCTGTCCAGGAGGAGCAGCATCACCCTGTATATGTGACACTCCACCCTTGAACTGGTGTATCTGGCTTCATAACCCCTTAGGGAGCCACCAACACAACACGTCTGGGACCGCACGACAGCAGATATGTGCCTGTCTGGTCCTGCTCCCAAGGGGGAACATACTCCATCCTCAGTGGTGGTACCACAAGAAGGTGGTGCAGAGCCAACAGAGGTTGATGTCTATGGCTGGGCACCAGATGTGCTAGTGCTTGGTACCATGGTCAGCTGAAGTGGGACAGGAGGTTCTGCTGGGACCTCCCAAACAATTCAGCCTATGGTCTTGTGTTTTAAACCCACATATGGCTTAGTGATAGACAACAGCATACAGGATTACCTATGACAGTATGCATAGATATCACCAGCAATCCAACACAACAGATGGTATACATTTGCAGAGGGAGCACAACACATGCATATATACCACATGCCAACTGTACAATGGTGTAGTAGACATGTGACCGCAACTATGAACAGTTGTCCATCATTGGCTTGTCACTGGGAATCCCACACAGTGCCAGCCATACCACTGTCTCATGTGACACATGATGCAATGGCAGTAAAACATCCCTATCATCATGTACTTTCTGCAATCCTCACACCATGCTTCTGCTGTGCACAGATGTGTGTTCAGTGTGTAACACAGGAAACAAATGGTTGCACACACTGACCAGTTCACAGATGGTCCTACAGATGGGGGTCCCTCATGAACAGAGTACTGTCATGTCTGTATTATAACATGCAGAATAGCTATTACCACACACATGTTAAACAGGCAGTAGTCTCAATGCAGCATAGCTACACTTACATGCTGTAGTCATGTGTGGCACATCACCCTCCTATCTTTAGTCTATTTCCCACTATGGAAAATTATTGAGGTGCATCCAGATATAATCTGTGATGCCGTGTCAGAACACCACATCCAGGTACCACTCACAGCGACTGTCATGGCCAAATAATAACATGTTTCCCTAGATAGTGTACTGTGATTATCATGCAGATGGCTATGGGAACACCATCACATCTGTACCACATGCAATCAGCTAGAGGAGGACTGCAATAGGTGCAGAGTCCATCACCTGACCATTTCCATCTCTTACAATACACATGCTGCTGCTGTGCAGGTGTACACCTTCACATCCACCAGAGAGTGTGTGGACGGGACAGGCAATGTACACCAGGGAAGGGCTTGGAGACTTAACCATAAGCATCATCTTCCACACGTCAAATAGTACAGGGGCAAACCCCTGACTACTCATTACTATTACATGTGCATGACGTTACTACATGTGCCACAAAGGCGACATTTTGCTGTGCTGTAAAAACATGTGTGTAGGTGAGTGAGTGCCATCTGCAACAGATATAGTAGACATACATTACACATGTCAGTCCACATGAACGGATGCCATTGTCACCACACCCACACTCTCTAATGGACACGCATTGACACCATTTCCAGGGCCACAAATACACAATATAACTACTTAGTTTTCCACACTTCAGTAATGCACAGGACCACATGCACCACAGGGGATATCTGGAGGTTCTATGGGCTAGGGCATGTGAAAGTGCTTGACAACTGTTGGTATGCCAACGAGGTTTATACTGAGAGTGACTGTGATTGGGAGCATCACAACCCACACGCAGACACAGGGTGCCAGTACTGGCATGCAGGTATGCATTGCTCCATGGTTGTGTAGTGTTTGGCTGTGCAAAATGGCTGCACAAAGCTGGATTAGGGGGGTAATCCTTGCCATTGCGTCACCCGACAATGGTGTGTAGTGCAGGGGTGTAGTGTCTGCAATGTCCCACACAGATGGGTGCTGTATTATCTGGCCTGACATCCTGATTACCAATGTGTAGGGCCATAGCTTTGCAATGCATGCCATGTCTGTGTTTGATAGTCCTTCACATGGACATTGCCTGGGATGTGCATGTCCCACAATATTGTACAGTGACATGTACAGGTGTACCTGGTTTGGCAGACACATGTAGTGTACATAGCCTGTTATACCTTGATATGCCAATACTGGCCTGGTGCGGCGAAACCTGCTTATAGTGAGCAGGTCGGTCCTGCACCTGCATGGATAGTATGATACAGGTATTCCATTATGTCAGTGGCATGGGTCCATACAGAGCACATGTGTACAGCATTGTCTGGCCTTAGTGGATCACATTTGATTGCACCACATATGTTGCAGGCATTCAGTGTGGAACAAAGTGAAATCCCAATGTCTGCATATATGTGCCTAGTGTACCACTGTACAGGGTGCCATGCCCTCTGCAGGCCACTGCATTCACACCATGCCTACTATCTGTCCTCAATGTGCATATAACTGTCAACATAGTGGGATATCCTAGGCAAGGTTGTTTGTGCATGGCACATGGGTGCGGGACATATACTGGGTACTAGTAGGGCTGCATACTTAGTTCACCAGGTCTTTTGCCAGATGTATGGGTATGGCTTGCCAACACAGTGCCATGGCTGACTGACAGCTGTACTCCTCGTGAGGTGGCCAATGTGTCATAAGACGGATACCATATAGGAAAACTACAAAACCTGCTCCCAAACATGTCCAATGGCAAGACAATCACAGCCATCTCTACACAGGCTCTGACAGACAAACACACACTTGCCATGTCCTGTATACAAACCCCTACCGTATCATACCGCAGCAACATGCATTTAGGGCATGCGCTATGGCAAATACTACAAAGCACTCTCCTTGTCTCATGCAGGTAGACACACACACACACACACACACACACACACACACACACACACACACACACACTTGGCATGTCTGGGATTAGAACACCGACCTAACTATTTTACTACACTACAGCATTACGCAGTTACAGAACCGAGATTACGGGAGCACAGCACTCCCAGAGGTGTATTTGTAGATGGGTGACATCATCGGCCTTGCTAATGGTGGGTATAAGAAATGTATGGAGTGTGAGCAGTGTAAAAGCATTACTCAGTCCTCAGGCAAACGGGGACACACACACACACACAAACACAGCAAGTGTGGGACTAGAACACTGACCTAATTACTTTATTACACTACAGCATTATGCAGTTACATAATGTGCTACAGAGATTACTGGGACACAGCACTCACAGAGGTGTATTTGTAGATGGGTGACATCATCGGCCTTGCTTACAGTGGGTATAAAAAATGTATGGAGTGTGAGCAGTCTAAAAGCATTACTCAATCCTCAGGCAAATGGACACACACACACACACACACACACACACACAAACACACACACGGCAAGTGTGGGACTAGAACACCAACCTAAGTACTTTAATACACTACAGCATTACGCAGGTACAGAATGTCCTACCGAGATTACTGGGACACAGCACTCTCAGAGGTGTATTTGTAGATGAGTGACATCATTGGCCTTGCTAACGGTGGGTATAAAAAATGTATGAAGCGTGAGCAGTGTAAAAGCATTACTCGGTCCTCAGGCAAATGGGGACACACACACACACGACAAGTGTGGGACTAGAACACTGACCTAACTAGTTTATTACACTACAGCATTATGCAATTACAGAATGCGCTACCGAGATTACTGGGACACAGCACTCCCAGAGGTGTATTTGCAGATGGGTGACATCATTGGCCTTGCTGACGGTGGGTATAAGAAATGTATGGAGTGTGAACAGTGTAAAAGCATTACTCAGTCCTCAGGCAAACGGGGACACACACACACACACAAACACGGCAAGTGTGGGACTAGAACACTGACCTAACTACTTTATTACACTACAGCATTATGCAGTTACATAATGTACTACAGAGATTACTGGGACACAGCACTCACAGAGGTGTATTTGTAGATGGTTGACATCATCGGCCTTGCTAACAGTGGGTATAAGAAATGTATGGAGTGTGAGCAGTCTAAAAGTATTACCCAGTCCTCAGGTAAATGGGGACACACACACACACACACACACACACACACACAGCAAGTGTAGGACTAGAACACCAACCTAAGTACTTTAATACACTACAGCATTACGCAGGTACAGAATGTGCTACAGAGATTACTGGGACACAGCACTCTCAGAGGAGTATTTTAGATGAGTGACATCATTGGCCTTGCTAACGTTGGGTATAAAAAATGTATGAAGCTTGAGCAGTGTAAAAGCATTACTCAGTCCTCAGGCAAATGGGGACACACACACACACACGACAAGTGTGGGACTAGAACACTGACCTAACTACACTACAGCATTATGCAATTACAGAATGCGCTACCGAGATTACTGGGACACAGCACTCCCAGAGGTGTATTTGCAGATGGGTGACATCATCGGCCTTGCTGACAGTGGGTATAAGAAATGTATGGAGTGTGAGCAGTCTAAAAGCATTACTCAGTCCTCAGGAAAATGGACACACACACACACACACACACACACACACACACACACACACACACACACACACACACACACACACGGCAAGTGTGGACTAGAACGCCGACCTAACTATTTTATTACACTACAGCATTATGCAGTTACAGAATGCGCTACTGAGATTACTGGGACACAGCACTCCCAGAGGTGTATTTGTAGATGGGTGACATCATTGGCCTTGCTAACGGTGGGTATAAGAAATGTATGGAGTGTGAGCAGTCTAAAAGCAATTTACAGTCCTCTGACAAATGGGGACAGACACACACACACACACACACCAGTGGTAGGAACGGAACACCTGCCTATTTACAGATTACTATTACAATACTACATACATATGAATTGCGCCACACAGACTACACATTTCAAGGCTGTCATTATGACCTTCTGGGAATGCTGACATCAACAGTGATGCTGGCAGTTAAGATGTACATGCCTGTGAACCTGTGTGTTTAAAGTAGGAATCCATCCTGACTTGGAGTATGCCCATTTGTGGAATGGACGACTACTACCACTATACAGGGTTACAATGGCCATGCCCATACACAGAGGCACATAACCGACACAAGGTGTCACTGGGCATGCTCACACACTTAGTAGCACAGGGCTGGTCGGAATGCACTATGTGTCCATCTACACAATGATATACTGGGCATGCTCATACTCCTAGTAGCACAGGGCTGACTGGGATGCACTCTGATGCTAAACACGGAAGGCCACAGTGGCCATGCTATTACAGGTAGACGTAAAGAACACATTGTAATGGGCTCTGGTGTTAGTAGTTGTCATTGTTAGCAAGAACACTGCTCTACATATATTTGACACCGGTCTTTTACACAACATCTGCTGTCATTCTGGGATGACATGGCTGACAGTAGGCAGGCCTTTGTCACATACCACATGCATCCATGATTCAAGGGAGTGGGGATATTACCCAAGTCGCATCCACCCAGACAGTGTCATTCCAAGGCAAATGTCCTAAACACAGGTTAACTCCCATACACCTACAAGACAACTGCATTGTTTTCTTATGCTAACCAGTGCTAGATGTGTAGCGTCCATATTCACAGCTGGTTACTGTAGATCCAACAATGGGGAGTACTGACATCTGTGCAGTGAGGAACACCTGGCTGATGGCTTTGTAGTGCACAATAGCACTACCATCATATACCTCAGAACCTAGCACTACCACCATATACCTCAGAACCAGACATGTGGGCCATAACACAGGTACAGACCACTCCAGGTGGTGTCCCCACATACATAAAGGCCACTCACATGTACTGTCCGGTTCCCCCACAAAAAGCATCACAGATGAGTCATGTGCAGGACACAGTGTCACATGCTGCATTCTAGGATGTAAACCTCAGACACCACCATGCCCTCGGACCTCCAACACGCATCCATACATGTTGTATGACATAGAAGATTACACCACCATGTGACCCTTGACCTGTGTACTGTACCAAGCTCTACATCAACTGTAGAGAGTACACATGTACTGACACAGTTGCATCATGTGTTATACAATGCAATGATACCACTGTCTGTAACCAGGTCAGCTGTACATATACCAGGGATCCTTGGTACTTTCCACCATTAGCAGATGACTGTTGCTGTACACCAGCACATACTCTCATGTATGGATATGACATACATGTACCTGCCCTGTGTATGTACATGCCACACACACACACACACACACACACACACACACACACACACACACACACACACACATGCACATGGAATGTAGGTCCATGGTTGCTGAATGCTAACAATACATAAGGTGTGATATCAATGTTGACAGAGGTAACATTCCCTCTGTACTGGTCAACCATTACACCATTCATATCACACAACAGTCCATGTGTCATGTATGTCACTACACATGTCCACCAATTGAAATGCCTACAAACATGCCCAAATGTCAGGATTGTAGGACCTACACACCTGTACACATAGTGTTGTGCATTCAGATAACATGCGTGTGCAGTTGCTGATGTATGCAGGTGACATGTATCCTAGTACATCATGCAGTTGCAATGCAGCCTCAACATTGCCAACTGTATATGGTGATATGCTGAATGGACAGAAAGATGTACCTCAGGTATGGACAGATGTGTGGAAATAACTAAGTGGTGGGGCATCTTTGCAGATGGATGTTTGCTGTGGACAGCTCACAGGTGTGTCACAAGCGGTCCTACAATAACCTGTGTAACCGGTAAGCAATGGTTTTGTTAATTGAAGGACATAACACACAACTTAGACAGTGGTCAGGGTGACAGCGAAGGTAAATCACTTGACACCTGTTAATAGTTAAGACATCCCGTGTGCATATATCAGCACTGTTGCCAAAGGAAGCGTCAGTACAGTTTGTAATGCGTGCAATACTGCTGTACATCTGTCATACATAACATGAGCTAAGCAGGTCTGAGATTCACAGTACTGGCATGTGTGGTTGCATGTGTGTTCATATATGTCACGTATTGTGGGGAATACATCTCAGTTGTTACTCACTCTCCTGTACACTAGTGTACACATCTGTGCAGACAGCAATGTAGAAAGCAGGACATAGGCAGGGGTGTGTATCTCACACATGTGAGGTATCTGTATGTGTGTGACATAGGTGTATTAAATACTGAATGCCACAGTGTGTGTATGTAGGGCTGACTGTTCCCTGTGGTGAGGATATATGTTGCCATACTGAACTGATAAGACCCCTCCCCCCATCCAGGTGATGCATTCTACTATCAGTGTTGATGTCCCCGATCATAGGCCATACTGACTACCTGTACATGTGTATTCTCTGTTGCATGTCATGTAGGTGCACAGTACTGAAATGATGATTTGCACATAGGCAGGGGTCCTCACCTCACCAGTAGCAACTGTGTGCAAGTGTGTGTTACTGTGTCGGTGAATCCGTGAGAGTGTGGGTGTGTTATAGTGTCACTGAATACATGTGTGTCAATACCTGAGTGTATGGGTGCAGTTGTGTGTTGGCATCCTGTCATGGGAATGAGTATTACTGATTCCCAATGCAGCATCACACTTCCCACTGGCCTCTAACCTTGTAATCAGCTAGACCACTCTCTTACCTCACCACTCCATGTAACTGTACCTGTGATGTCACCCTTTATGGATGTCACATCTGTGGCCACAATAGCTTAATACACAGCTATCCTGCTCTTAGATCGGTAGATGTGTTTGTAATATGGGACATTCTCACTGGTATGTGGCAGCTACATGGTGCATGCTGGTATATTCATACATACCTGTGAGTAGTACACATTGACATATGGGACACTAACTGCAAACACTGACATCCACTGGCACGTGCAATTAGACCTGAAGGAGGACAGCAGAACATCATGACCAACATGCAGTTACTGTTGTTACACAAGACACATACTGTTAACAGTACAAAATGCATTGTACACCTGTAGTACATGGCATATCTATTGCCTGCAACAGTACTCAACAATTGTAAACTGCACTTATCTTCCTAGTCTGTTCACCCTGTGCATCAGACCATATGAGCATGTCCCTGCACCGATGGTGTGGATGTCAGGGATGCGGCACAGGCATCATCATATGCACAGGGTGATAATGTTTGCCAGAGGCATAGGCTGCACCATTGTATGACATCATGTGTGTGGGTTAGGGCCTTTGATTTAATTGGGCATGTGTGGATGTTATGCATTTGTGTGTTGCAGTGCCCTACATATGTTTCTAGTGTGTGTGTGTATGTATGCACACAGTTCTGCCATGTGTCTGGCCAACACAGGGGTATTATTGAAAGCAGCAGACTGTACAGATGAGGTTTTTCAGTTCATGGTGTCCGGCCATGGACATGTGACCTGTGCCTGCCAGGGGTTGCACTGGCACTACCAGGCAGAGGTGCAGATTGGGTACAGTCTGATGTCACTTGTCCACTGAACCGTGTCCCTATTGGGACTGACCTGGGCCATGTGCATGTGGCCTGCTGTGTTGTGGTGTGGACAGCACGCACCAGATGCACTGCTGCTGCTACCGCCATTATTGGAGCGGACATGTGAGGCAGCTCGTACACATAGACCTGGCACAGGTGATGTAGCAGGCCTACGTCCATGTGCCCGACGCCTCACTCCTACCAGATGTTCCAACACAGACAGCTCACACTCGTGGATTGCCATGCCATGGTAAAGGACTCCAATCATGTCACCCAACTGTCTATCCAAAGCTTCAGCAATCTGCTGTTGAGCATTTTCCATTGCCTAGATGTTGTTGTTTAAAGAACGGACAGCAGCCCTCTGTAGCCTCTGATTTTCTCTGTTGCACCATTCAGCACATGCCTGTGCCTCCATTACAGCCTGAAACATGCATCTGGTGACACCAGCTACTGCACTCTGTCTTGCAAGAGCATGTTGGCCACAGATCCTCCTATGAGCAGCACTGGCCACGTGCCTGTGTGGGGCACCACCAGTCGTTTGGCTGACACCATGGTGTGCAGGCACACCTTCCATAGCCCCCACACTTTCCTGTTCCAAGCTACCACACGCCAACTGCCCTTCCTCTATGGCCACTGGTGATGGGGTATGTGCAGGCATGGGATCTGTGTGTGGGGATGAGGGGGATATAGATGGAATGGCAACCAATGGCACAGTTTCAGCCCCTGACAACTCTGCCTGTGACTCAATCATATGTTCATCATCACTGCTAGAGTCTGTAGGGACACTAACATCAGATGTACAGCAGGAGGGCAATGCACCTACATCACCTGTGAGGGCAGACAAAAACTGTACATTACAATTTATACAATAGACACACACACAGGCACACATGCATGTGATATGACAGAAGGCATGCAACATGCATGAGATATGGCAGACGGCATGCAGCACAGACAATAATAGTGGTAGTTATCATACATCCCTGGGTTGCACACAACAGCATACATGTGTCATAGCAGATGGCATGCAAATTACACAATCATAGTAGTAGTTAGCATACATCCCTGTGTTACACCATGTAGACCAGCACAGGTTCACAGTACACCTGCCTGATGTGTGGCATATGACTTTGACAATCACATGTAGTATGACATGTGATCTGCTGACGTGTGCAATGACATGCATACATGTTTAACACACTGCTGTCCTGTCAAATATACAGTGGGGCAATGGTGTCCCAATGCAGTGTTGTCTGTCCACCCTACAGATATACTGCACATTTAGCTGATGTGCATGGCCATTGCAGGGAATCATGAGGCATCTCTATTGCTATACAGTGTGAGTTACAGACAGAGTTCATAGCCATGACTGTGTTCAGATACAATACATATATACTGTGGAATTTGACCCATGTCACTGAGGTGTATACACACTAAACCATGATGTGGAAATTGTGACACAGGTCACTGATGGGTATACAGATGACACCCCTGCACATCTGCAACCATATTGCTGCTGCCTGGCAAGTATGGCCAGACATGGTGAACACGTCGATACACCATGTCCCACATGACATCTGTGTACCACACACACACACACACACACACACACACACACACACACACACACACACACACACACACACACACACACACACACACACACACACACACGAGGAGCAAGTATGACATTGATGTCCGACACCAGCAAGAGGGAATGTACTGTATCTCTGGGCTGATGTGGATACTGTACAGGTGACTGCTGTCATGTTGCAACACCCTCAAGATGTTCAACACATCTTATGTGGTGGATTGATGTTACACCTACACAAGATGTACACAGGCCTGTAGGATGTCTAGTGTTCCACATCTACAATATGACCATTATACAAAGGCCATAATTGGACCATGTGTAGCCATTGTATGACAGGGTGTACACACAAGCACATCACATCTACTGTGTGTGTTGCTCCATGTCTCTGGCCATCCTCCATGGCCATGTGTGTACATTTGTTGGCCAAATTATTGTGACAGGCATCTATTTCACATGTCTGTGTTGTCCCATATGACAAATAGGCTCCACTGATGACAGGGTTATGCAGATAAAGGGTGGTATGTGGGATATCTTTTCAGGTTAGGTAGGCAGTGTTGCAGCCAGGCCATTAGATGTCATGGACATGTCAAGACAGCACATCACATTGTGTGACATTCATAGCAGGGCTATGATTCACACCAGTGAATCCTGTGGGCTGGCCATAATCCAGCCCACTGTGTAGTATGGTTTGTATTCACCACATGTGTAGCTCTTATCTGTAGTACATGTCCCTAAAGTGAACAGCACCTCCACCATTGTATGCACACATCCACACATCTGGCAATGACAGTTTGTAAGGATTCATGTCAGTGAGATGATTCACATAGTTTGCAAGAGTTGCAAATGGGTAGTCATTGTGATGCATTGCAGGTCCGACCTGTATATTGTGACAGGACCATACATGATGTATACATGTTGTAAAGGGCCACATGGCAGACAGATTTGTGCATTATGATTCCTGATAAATAATAACAGTCTCGCCTGCAATGGGCTGCTGTCGCAGCGGAATGCCAGAGGTACCTAAATAGGAGTAACACAGCAGTATGAGCATAATCCACCCCTGTATAATTGGCTGCAGGGTGCAACATGCATAACACATACACCAGTACATCAGACTATACTATGGTGTATGCACATGTGTGCATACACAAAGTAGCATACTACAGTATGTGGCATGTGTGTATACATACCTTGCATATGATGTTACATTACATATTGTACAGTGACACATGTAACTATATGGAATATAGTTGTTATAGGTGCAGTACTGACTTACCAGGCAACTCCAGGCTCCGAGGTTGAGAGACACTCACCTCCACAATATCGGCTAAGGCTTGAGTGGGGGCTGGGTTGGTGGTCCACCACCTGTTGCACCTTGTTCCCTGGTGATTGCATTTGCACACTGTTTCACCCATCTAATGAGGTCTGTACAGTGTCTGTGCACCTGCTGGTATGTGCAGTTGTGGCCACCAACATCATTAACCCTCCTGCGAAGTTCCATCCACAGGGCATCCCGCTGCTGTGCATCCTGTGGCACATGGCTGAACAGGATATCATGATTGTTGGGTAGGTATGGGATGAGGGCCACATCCTCCAAGTGGGTAAAAGGGGGTAGCCTTGCATGCAGCATACCTGGAAGACATAATGATGGAGACAGGTCACAGTAACTCACAGAGACATACAGAGCTACAGCTGAACATGCATGTGTATCACATTTATTAAGTTTAAATAGTTGTATTTGAAAACCTACATGACACTGACGTGTTTGTGTCACACACATGTGACACTCAACATTGAGTGGATATTATCACCATATATGTGTGTGTGTCACCTGATTACATTGCTCATACTCCATGGGGATGCTGTCTTCATGTGGGCATGTCTGTTTGCCTGTACTGGTGTTCCTACCTATCAGCACATGGCTGGATGTGTCCACATTAATGCAGTCGACCTTGACACTGTGTATATGTCACATATAAGGACTTACACTGCTGTAACAGACATGACCTGTGACCCTGCAGACTTGCTCACATAAGGTTTTACATGTATGTGTTCTGCCATATACATCTACATGGCACTGCACAGCAATTCAACATCCTGCCATGTATCACCTGTGTTGCACATGTGATACACATGGGACACTGGCTAGCCAGATGGTATTTGCAGGGATGGATATCAACTATAGCATGTACAGTCAAAGTCAACTAGAGGGCTATATACCATGGGCCATGTATGAATCTAGGATGAAAGGTTACCTGGCAGTAGCTGACAGGTGGGTCTGTGGGGCCAGGTGGAGCAGTGCCACATTACTGATCCACAGGGTTAATGATACATTTACCATGTGGTCATCACACCATGTCTGAGAGGGGAGCGATGTGCAGCTTTGACGGACAGGAATGCATAGTATGGCAGGACTATGTAAAGTGTATGAGACAAAGATCTGTCCAACATGTGGAAGGTGGATGTCCATGAAGTATGTGTTTGAGATCAGGCTGAGTATATGTAGCATGTCCAACATCACTGGGTTGGACATGGATTTATTCAGGGTATGCATCATGCTACATAGTGGAGATGGGGAATGGGAAGGCTGGTGTAGGCCATCTGCACATGGCCAATACCCCTTAAAGGAAATATGTGATCTGATATGGGTCACTTGAGTGTTGTGTATGGCTGGACAATGATCTCTAAATTTATGGATGGCAAACTTTCATTATTAGGGTTGCCACATATGACTACCTGACAGGTGTAGTGATGTAGCTATCACAGGAAAGTGTTGGTTCTGCCAGCAGTCCCGTTGCAAAACACTCCTGTGACATAGGAATGTACATCTAGTATACCAAGTGTAGGTGGTACACAGTATGGGTGATGATGTCCTATGACCTGGTAAGGTTATGATATGCAGTGTGACATCAACCTTACTGCCATCTACATCTGTACTGCTGACATCAATTATTTGATCAAGGTTCATGGCCTTCCAGACCAGACTCAGCAGGGTAGTAGTGCAGTACTTCCCATTATCAGTGGTGGCTCCCCCTTTGTGGGTTGTGATACCTGTTGGCATTCAGTGTGTACACAGCCTGACATGGAGCTATGTTTTACATGATGTGTACGTGGAGAGCATCTTGTTTTGCCACATGTGTATGATACAACCTGTGATGTGGACAGGTCCCATGCAGCCTGAGTGCAGCTTGTACCTGCATAGTTGTGGGTACAGGGGCCCTATGGTGTACATGGATCTATGCTTGTGTACCTGTTGGGGGGGTATGTTTATGTTATCCAAGACCCTGTCTGGATTGCTTATTCATGCTCAGCACTTGTTCAGAACTTGTAAGCACTACGTAAGCTAATAATTACTATAGCACTCAATCTTCCTCATTATCTAGAGGTAAGGGTAAACAGGTTTTGTACATACTTTTCTCACTTGCTTAGAGTAAAATAGCTCTTGTACTCACTTTCC
Organism: Protopterus annectens; assembly: GCF_019279795.1. Lineage (NCBI taxonomy): Eukaryota > Metazoa > Chordata > Ceratodontiformes > Protopteridae > Protopterus > Protopterus annectens. Next base: position 602,008,934 of record NC_056727.1, read on the forward strand.
TCACTTATCTAGGTGAAAGTAGTTCTATATTCAGGCATGTCCAAGAGTCAACTGCCAGTGTTCTCACCTATCTGATGAATCTGGACATTTTGAGGCAATGTACACATTGCCTCATGTACACAGACAAGCCTCTCCACCTACCACCCAACACTACAACCTGTGAGAGATGCACTCATCTAGCCAAATTGGAAGTAAAGTTCTCTCCAACCAAACCTGACCCTGACAGTCATGTGGAGAAGGTAAACATTTGCACCACACCACACTCATCACATAGTCTCACTGAATCTACCCCACCATTAACTGGGAAAACTACTCGTGTACCAACACATTAGCCCAACGCTTTCTGGAATTCATAAACACCAATGCCCAGAATCAACATATTCACACACCCACCAGGGGCAACAATATCCTAGACCTAGGCATTACCAACAAGAGTGGCCGGTGCTCCACACATGAAGTCAACTCCTCGTTGGTCCGATCTGACCATGAACTGAACACCGTTGATATCCACATCCTGCCCCCACCCCCCCATTAAGGGAACCACAGTATAATATGTCTACAAAGCCAACTACATGCTTCTTAAGACAGACATGGTGAATGTCATGACATCCATGCAGATGGACAATACTGTTACAACTGCTGAATCCTACACAAATGCACTCTATAAGCACTTATACGAGTGCATGGCTTGTGCTATCCCAAACAGAACCAGGACACTATACTCCTAATTAAGGAAACCAATCTGGTGGTCCCTTGCCATAAACAAACTGTACTACAGGAGGAAGACACTGTTGCAAATGAGAGTACAATCCCATGTGTGGAGGAGCTCCCTGGTCAGCCTCAGTAAGAAGGTGAGATCCCTTATATGATCCTCCAAAGCTAGCTACGAAAACTAAACCACCACTAATTCCAACAACAACCACAAAGCATTCTATAGCTATGTCACATATCTCAATGTCAACAACCAGATCTGCTCTGAGTTACAGCACAAAGGCATGAACATTACAGAACCAACTGATATTGGCAACATCCTGGCAGATAGGTTCAGTGCCCCCCCCTCTCAAAGCTGCACATTCTAAAGCCAATATCACAGCATCCATGGGACCGGACAACATCCTAGGCTACGTTTTACATGAACTTCAGAACGTACTGGCTCCCCACCTATGCACCATGTTCAATAATAACCTCACATCAGGCATAGTGCCACCTGAATGGTGTACAGCAACAGTTATCCCACTCCACAAAGGTGGCACTACAGTGGACCACGGGACCTATTTTCCTATAGGCCTGACTAGCCTGGTCTGCAAGGCTATGGTGCACATCATGGATCTCAGTCACAGAGACATTGGGTACCTCCAAACCTTTGACCCCTCCCAGTTTGGCATTGTTAAGGGCAGACCATGCCTCCTAAACCTGGTGAATGTCTTAGAGACAGGTACCAAGGCATTAGATGAGGGTAAGGAAGTCCACACAGCCTACCTAGATCTCTCATAGGCTTTCAACACCATTACTCCTTCTGGTATTATCAACATACCCATCTGCCTGAACATTAACCCCTACGTCATGTGATGGTTTGCAAAGTGGCTCATGGACAGAACCCACACAGTGGGAGTTGCATACCCTAGGTCCGACTGTATACCAGTCACAAGTGGCATCCCCCAGGGCTCAGTCCTAGGACCCCTCATGTTTGGTATATACTTCTCTGATGTTCAGACAAGCACAGGAGGACTTTGGCTAAAAAGGTTTGCAGACGACTGCAAACTAGGAGACATAATTGTTTCCCCAGCTGTTACAGACACCCTCTGGACGGGTCGCACTGAGATGGATACCTGGTGTCAATATCATGGCGTCAAGCTGAATGCCTTAAAGTGCATAGTCATCCCCTTTGGATATAACTAATTACCCACTGACTACCACATAAATGCTAGTCCCCGACATACAGAAAAGGTAATAAGGGATCCGGGAACCCCAGTAGATAGCAATCTCTCCTTCGATACCCATAATGACAAGGTGGTTAGAATATCCTTCTACATGGCCCCCCTAATCTCTAATGGGTTCACATCCAGATCAAAGGAGGCCATTGTGACTCTCTACTCATGACTTATTAGACCCATTAAAGGATATAACACCCCATTTGGGATATACCTTACAAGACAACTGCAACAGCTTGGAAGACCACAACAGTACCACACCAAGAGGATTACTGACCTCAAACAGATGACCTATGCAGCCCAACCTAAGAAACTCCAGCTGTACTCTGTTGCATACTGCATACTCACAGGTGATCTCTGCTTGACATGCAAGGCCCATGTCCAATCCTGTATTGCTGGATATACTCCACCTAAGCAGAGGCCCCTGAGAGCTGCATGCTCTAAGGATATACACCTAACCACAACGATGACTAGGACATGCTGGACGGATAGATTCCTGACCCGGACACTCCCCATGCTTTGGAACATAATTCCAATGTACATCAGGCAGGGCCCATCACTAGCACTCTTCAAGGGAAACCTTGATGTGTGGTGGGAGACAGACATGTACCCCAGGTATCACTGCAGTGGCTCTGCTGGACAGAAGCACAGGGAACTAATGGCTCTGCCATTCAGAGGCACAGGGAACCAACCTATGGGGGTGGAGAAAGCCAACACACTCTAGATAGGCTTATAAATACCCTTGGTAAGACAGCCTAGTACCTACCTTTGCATATATTACATGTCTTATGTGCATGGATAGTTAACTAGCTCTTCCATTTTACTTTGCTATCATGCTGATAAACTGTCGGGTGACTAAAAGACATATGTATCCTGTTATTGTGTATTGTAAATGCCAATAGACATAACTAATGTTTGCCTAACATAACAGTAATGCTATGTAGCTTGTAATACATATCTACCTACAATACTGTACATTACACAGTTATTGGCACAATATCCCACAATGCAAATCATAATTGCAGAGTGGCCCAACCTTCGACATGTTATTCTCAGTAATACACCCATACATATGGCTACAGATACAATATATCAACATATACTATTCCCTGTTATAGCACATACTTGTTGGACCAGCCCTGCCACTGACAGCGGCTGGTGAGGAGTATTTCTGTTCAAAGCCCTTATATAGCATCCCTTGTGGTGTATGCAGTGTTTTCCTTGTGACCTACAGCGGTACACACAAATTCTACAAGCGTTACTATGCTCAACAATACATCACTACAAGATAACTGTTTCCACTATATTGATTGCGTGCACTTTAAATACTACAGAAAGGTACTAAATACACAGACATAATGACTGTTCTACATACCTTATTAGTAACCCAATGTGTTGTTAACTGTTGATTCAATCCTTTTCAGTTTGTGTTTCAATGTTCTTTGTAACGTTCCGCTGGTATATACGGATGGTTTGAATGTGTGATAACCCATCCTTTTCTAGTTACATATCGGTAACATGTGGTATCCTGTCCACCAATTGGTGTTCCAAAGTAGTTAATTAGATGCACATCAGCTGTGCAGCTACTCCATTAGCTGATACCATGGCAACAGTGGTGTATAACTGAGTACTCCTTTTGGGCGTTGTCCGTTTGCCTTACTTTCGAGGAAGACGGCCTGGATGTGCTGTTTGTGATATATTTCAACAGCTATATGAAGACACACAGAGATATATTAGCTTCATGACTCCCGTGGATTGTGTGTAATGGCTAGACAATTTTGTTTTACATGTGAGTACAGCTGTTATATTTCAGAACATTGCTACTTATGCAGGGTTTGTTTGTAGCTGATACGTCTGCAGATGTTTAAGTCTGGCAAGGATATTTGGGCAGCTCAAGGCTGTATGGCTATGCATGAACTGTTATGTGGTTTACAGTGTGCTCACCAGCCATCCTTGATTTGGTGTACAAGTGTAGCATACTGTGTTGTTACTCAGTAATTGCTAACACATCCCGGTGTACACACAACCCTCTGAAACGGGATTAGTGCAAACAAACCCTGTAACATCAGCAGCTGTTCCATTGTATAACAGCAGCTATTTCACATAGGGCCATGCTAGTGTGTCGCTGACAAGGTATGTTAAGGCTTCTGCAGATGTCGTACAATGAGTGAATGATTTGTGATGTTATTACAGTTTGTATTGTAATATGTTTGGGTGTGGGGGTGATGTTGGTGGGTGTGCATAGCAGATGCAGGTGTGTAGGAACTGCTTTTATACATAATCGATATGTGCATGAGGGTTCCTTCCCTATTTGAACACCTATCCTTTTGTGGATTAATACAATGGTAATTGCAGGCTGATTCATTAAGGCACTGTTATGTGGTTCCTGTATAGCATGCAGGTGATGTTAGTCCTTGGATCCCTTCAGTAATACATCTGAATGTAATAAAGTGTTGCTACATGAAAGCTGTGTATTTCTGTCATAGATATTTGCAGTCATCGTAGTTGTGTTGGTGATTGACTCTCTTTGGCCAGGGTTGCCACCTTTTCATATGGCCATAGTGAGACATTTTCGGGACACATATCAGAATTTACAGGTTGACACAAACCCACGGTCAGTACAAGGGATAGAACTTTCCTTTCTTGCCTAAATATAAGCTTATTCTTGTAGCAGTTTAGTTGCTTATCCTGTTTCTTGTAACATGTAGGAATTTTAGATACAGAAATAACTATTGTATGCAACTATTACAGTGCATATGGGACATAATTATGTCCTACAATCCCAGGACATTTGCCACGTTTAATATATTTGATCAGGACACAACCGCCCAAAGAGGGACTGTCCCTCGCAAAGTGAGATAGGTGGTAACACTATCATTGGCTCATGTCCATAGCACATATTTGTAATAGTGTATAGGCATATACTCTCCATATCCTTTGTTCATAAAGGCTGGTAGTGGCAGAATGTGTGATTGCTATGGTCCATGTTATACACATATATGAGCACTTCAACTGCTGTATACGGGATACCTATGTTATCCCGAAACCACAGAGTTCCGACGCACACAGTACTGGGCCCAGACTCCCATACCCCACATTATCGACAGCGACAGTAACTCGCGAAAGTAACACGAACATGGAACACACACACACACACATAGACAGACTGCTACCCACCACATCCAAACAAACCATCCTACACTACGTATGAGCAAGTGGCCAAGCCTCCCTACACCCCCCATGTAGGTGTCTGCACCCCCCACACCCCCTACTTTAATATTCTACCTCCTAGATTGGGCAAGCAGATGCACAAAGCTAACCCACACATTACAGTCCCCCAAGAACACACACCACACCCAGAATACACACTTACACACACTACAGCCCTAAGAAACACACTTACACACAGTAACCTACCTGAACCGCAACACCAGAAGCATTAACTGTCCCTTAACATCATGATTTTACACCTCGCGCATCTGGTGTTTCACTACTGTGTTCTTTCGGACCTTAAGCCTCAGGATTACGTGCGTTGGTATGTAAAGCAGTCGGTATGTGGTAGGTACCCCATTTATATGTACCGCCATGGTTATGTAGATGTTGTTAACTTATCTATATATCTACATATATATGTATATCCCCATATATCGACATATATCTCTCTCTCCCTCTCTCTCTCTCTATATGTATGATGATGTATATATATATATATATATATATATATATATATATATATATATATATATATATATGGATTCACTTCAGAAGCTCGAATTTACAAAATCTCGAACTGCAAATAACCGTAAGCAAAAGATCGAGTTTCATAAACTCGAACTTCTGAAGCGAACCCAAAAAAAAAAAAAACACAAACTTTGCTTTTGCAGGGGACTTTGCCCCTGCACCCCATGTGGGGCTGTGCCCCCACACCCCCTACTTAAATATACCAAATCCAAGATCGCTACAGTGGGAAATGGGAAATCTCCTGTCTTGCTGTATGTGGAAGCAAAATGGGAAGTTTCTCATTTCCTGTCAACACCGCAAAAATAACATTACGTACACAGAGCATACAAGAATCCTTGCCTCTGTGTGCACACAATGTATTAAGGTAAGTAAACTCTTATTTTTACACACTACATCTGATTTACTGAAATCTCGATCATATGGTCTCACCATATGACATTCGAGATTTCAGTAATTCGATTATGTGAAGTGTTCCCATATATATATATATATATATATATATATATATATATATATATATATATATATATATTATATATATATATATATATATATATATATATATTATATATATATATATATATATATATATATATATATATATATATATATAAAGCATACACCTTTCATTGGGTACATGCCGGTTTGTCCTATTTCAACACATTCCTACCTTTTGTGTTTTATCCTGTCAGTATACACAACTGCCATTGGTACATCTCAGGTAGCTTAGTGGTATGTTATTGTGCACATGGTTGTGTGTTCTAATCCTGGCAGTGATATCTTACCTCTCAGAGAAGGCACTGGTAGTGCAAGGGTGATTAACGCACATTTCAGCGGTTGTGTGTTCCACATGTTTATTATTCTGTGGAGAACTACCTATATATGCAAGCTGTGTTTAAGGTATACTATGTAACATGTAAACATCTTTGAAGATTCCTGTCAGGGATACTCCCCATTATTTGGAACTCCATCCCTGATTACATTATACAAAACCCCTCACTAACACTCCAGGGAATCTTGCAGAGTGGGTGAGGAACAGTGGCTACACCCCAGGCATCCCGCAATTGGCTCTGCTCCACAGAGGGACAGTTAGTTAATTGATGGGGTGGCAACAGCAGACACGTTTTGCCTATGCTTATGAGTGGCCTCGGCAGTTGGGCATGTACCTACCTAGGTATCTATGAACCTCTACATACAGTATGGACACATGCTGATAGCTTAATTTACTGTTCAGGTATTGACTTACCTTGTGCCAATGGCAGTTGTTTGTACAATAGTTGAGGGCTACCTATGTAGGATGCACACAGTAGACCACCTATACATGACAATTTACAGGTGGTCATGTGTCTGTGCCATCTATGTTTGCTGTGTGTGCAGGTGGAGAAGGGTGTCAGTCCATGAGTGCCTACACTGTCAGTGTGTGTGCTATATGTTCCCTCTTTGCCAAGGCATGAGCATATTGGGCACGCCTCTGTCTGCCTACTGGGGCTAGCACAGTGTGTTCATGGTCTGAGTCCCTCTGTATCTGTGGGTCCCTTGGCAATGGTGGTGGGCTGTGAGGGCCTTCACCATTCTGACCCTGCTGCAGCTGTTTCCACAGGATCATATTTTGTAGCATGGCACATACTATGAGGATGTGGGCACATGTGCCTGGAGAGTACTGCAAGGCTTCACCAGATATGTTCAAGCAACAGAACTGTGATTTCAGCATCCCAAACACATGTTTTATGATGATTCTGGTTTTTGCGTGTGCCTCATTATGGCGTTCTTGCGTGGCTGTGTGTGTATTTCTGATGGGAGTCATCATCCAAGGTTCTAGTGCATAGCCAGCATCCACCCACCAGGTGGCCATATGGGATGTCCCCCCTGGCAAATACCTGATACAGCTGTGAGACATGCCAGATGTGGGAGTCATGATAGCTTCCAGGGCTGCCAGCACACACATCCATGATAATGCCCTGGGCATTGCACACAACCTGGCAGTTGATGGAGGGGAATCCATTGTGGTTTATGTAGCACCTACCCTGCTCACCAGGTGGTGACTTGATGTATATGTGCGTGCAGTCTATTGCATCCAGTACCTCCGGGTAGTCTGCCACATGGTGGAAGAGACGCATATTGCTGGCCAACTTCTCCTGCATTCAGGGGAAGTATATGTGCTCATTGGCATGTGGTAACATGGCATCCAGGAACTGGTGGAGTACCCTGGATGCTGATTCCTGTAAGATCCCCATGATATCCCCAGTTGGCCTTTGGAAGGTACCTGTGGCTAGTATTCTCAAGCTTACACATACCTTCTTGTCCACTGGGATGGGTTCCCCTCTGTTACTTCTGGCTTTGAGGCATGGTCGGCACAGCTCATCAAGTTGCTGTATGATGTCCCAGTCCACCCTGTAATGCTCTACTATCTCCAGATCATGTAGCCCCTGGTTGGTTACCCTGGGTCGGAACACTCTTCTCCTCCTCCTCCGATGCCTGAGATAGTTGTCAGCATCATCCTCCACACTACCATCAGTCTCCAACACATGCTGGTGAATCAAAGCTATGGCGGCCCTTAACATGTACATATTAAAAGTTTCCTGTCTGTATACACCAATGGTGCAGAGTGTCTGGGAATACACAAGTGTGTGTTTGGGGCTTTCACACCTTATACTATTGTGCAATGGATGATGCTGGTGTAATTGGGTGTGTTTGTGCTATTCCAGCTGCAGGGTATCTTAATTATTGCTTTTACAGCAGGTAGTGCTATTGTGGGACCTTTTGTGTTAACTTACGCTTGGCTGCCATGATTCATCTATTGCCCTTTACTTCAAATTTCAACCCAATTTCCCTCCCATTGTCAGGCATGCATCCAGCTGCTGGCTTTCTTATTTTGTACTTTCACAACCCAGGATTGTGTTGGGAAATGTGTTATGTAGCTGATCCACTGCAAGTTTGCTTTGTTCTGCTGTGACAGTTCTCTTTTCTTTGCTGTATGGCACCTCCCCTTTCCTGTTCTGCAGGTAGCTGCTAGCAGCCTTGTTAGCTGTTGTCTATGGCCCACTGTGAGTTCCTAGGTGCTAATTACTCATTTGTACTCCAACTACCATGCTGCAGTATTTCCTTATTGTCTTCCTGTATCCTTCCTGTTTCAGCTGTGGTGCACGCCACGCACAGCCATTTACCGGGTTTCGTGCACGTCTTCATCCACATTCACATGAACTTTCGGTTACCTTGTGTGCTCTCAGCTAAGCAAAGCTATGGCTACTTCCACTCCCCTATCCTGCGGCTTTGCTTAGCAACACGCAACATGGATTAGCAATGATCCTATGTGCTTACAGCTACGGTGGTGTGCCCCTCTCTTGATGTCATGTTTACCTCCAGGCCACTCCTCGGTGTTGTACTGCTATGCCATGTGGTACATCCTTACGCCAGCGGGGCGTTTGCGATTCAGTATTACTTGACTCATTTGCATTGCATTGACTGCTAATTCCTAGTTACCACATGGAACACTGTCACAGACCCTTAGAAACCCTTACGCCATGGTTGTGGTGCAGCATGCTTGCCATTGACTACTATGGGGATATCATGAATTGTGTTACATTGCAGTTTTATGATATCTAAATATATTTTCCTTGTGATCCCATTTGCGCACAGATGCACTGAGGTTTTACTTTGCGTTAGTGTGGCCATGACATTAAATGTTATTTTTTATATATTGTGCATTTCTTTATGCCATTGGCTATATATTTAGCCATTGGCACATATTAACATTATAATACGGAAGTTTGGTCCGCTTTCATGGCTCCGATTTTATGTTTGACAAAATGTAAACCGTTTTTTTTTGGTTTACATTTCTACATGCTTATGCTATGCCTGCACCACTTCATGAATCACTATATACCTTCATTTGCATGCTACACTGCTGCGCATGGGGTAATTAGCATACATGCGCTGGGAGCTGCACAGCTCTGACGCACGCTGGTAGTGCACGTGGAAACAGCTCGTACCTGAATCGCTCGGCGGCCATATTTGGCACTGGGTCACCGACGCTACTCCGGCGCCTGGTGCAAGCTTCATGAATCCCGGGGACTATGTTGCAACAGTGTACAAAAAAAAAGAAAAAATCATATAATGGAGCAAAATAATAGTTGAAAACATTGGGATTCATGGCAATCTTGAAATATCCTAATGTGCTGTTTGCCCAAGTTAAACAGAAAAGGCTGATTTTCAGATGTCTGGAGGATGCTTGAAGCTTATGTCTCAAGAGAAAAGAAACTGCAGGAAGATAGCACAAGAAAAAAAGTTCCCCAAAGCCCTCAAAACATGGACAAGGAATGGCAATACAGCAAGTAAGGGTAGGAAGCTCCAAACAAATCTGCAGTGGGATTATCATCATCGATAAAAGACAAGCCCAGGGAAAAATCCCACTGAACAGTGATTTTGAGGAAAAGTGAAAAGCTAGAAATAATTTTCCCCAGATCATGGCAATAAAAAAGTTCAAACGTTCAACAAATACAGTGAACATGATAAAAAAAAACTGAAATGTGGAAGGTGAAGCTGAAAATACATCACCCTAGCAACGTACAGGGAGAAGGAGCAGGTGTTTACAAAAAGAGATGAGAGTCAAAAAGTGAACACCAGCAAGTACAGGATTAGAGACAAAGGAACTCAAATGTAGTTGGTCACATTGGGATAAAGGAGTGGAAAGGCCACATAAACAGATTACAGAGAATAACTGAGCCAAGAAACTTGCAAAATACAGCTCAGAATAATTGACTCATCTAGTGAGAAAAGTAGATTTGCATTACAATTATTAAAGAAAAGTAGAGTTGCTTTCCATTTATCCAAGCTGGTTTTGTTGTAAATAAGTGAAAGTATTGATAAGACTGTAGTATATTGGAATTAACTGGAAACAACCGAAATGAGACTGGAATGAAAGTCTTTATCTGTTGATTACCCAAATGTGTGCTGAACCTGTGCCAGTCTCTTTTTTTATAAGCTAAGTCTTTTTGTACTTTTAATAAAGCTTTATTAGATGTTTATCTGAATACTGTCTTCAATAAAAGTGATGATAAGTCTGTAGAAATTCTGGAATGTTGGATAACAATAACAGTGCTGATAAATATATCCAAAGTTTCTGCATATTCTGATTTTTCTGAATAATATCAACTGAAACAGTCTTTTCTACCTGAATAGTATGGATATTTGGCCTGACTTCTGTACTCAGGTCCCAGGTGTCTGCACTGTAAAAACCCTTTTACATATTGGTCCAAAATCTAACTTACTGACTTCACTGACTTTGTCATGAAGTATTTTCTAATAATGCCAAAACCCTGTAATGTTCTACACACATCTTTAGCCTTGGTTTTCAAGTCTCGTCTTGCTTGTGCCTCACAGTGCCTGTTTATATCTTTATCTAGCATTTCATTGCAAGTATACATATCTTTCCCTTGAGAAAGGAACATTCTGTAGTTTTCCCTTGAAACTATTATTTCTGCACATCCCATGCTTAGCCAGCAGGATTATCTTTTTCTTTTTACTGAACTGTCTTTTCCTGAAGCTGAATGCATACGTGAAAACACAAGTCTGAATCTATACTTTCAAGCAGATTATCCTACCTTAATGTACTATAGTGAACTCACTACAAATGCCTTCAGTCTAACAGCCCCTCCCGAGGTCCCTGAAAAAAGTTTACAGAGATCTTCTTTATAGTTACCTTATATCTGTATTGCTAACTATTGTAATCTGGTTTGAATATATGGGCTTTATGCCACCTCACTCAATTTACAGATGTGTCCTGATAGATAGTGAGGTTCTTTATGGTCTCAAAGGTACTATTAGCTAATACCTCCAGCAACTTAGCTAATTTAGATAATTTAAAGTATCTTTAACAGCTCCATATGCAGGAAATATACCTGCTTCAGTGATTACCCCATTACCTAGATTCATAGTTTCATAGTCTTTACAGTTTTTAAGTCTAAGTTCTGGTGTATGTGTAATATATCTAAAACCTGCAATTATTATGAAAATCAGTGTCTTTTAATTCTGTGGTTTTTAAACTTGATTAGGCCAGGTAATTCTTTTAACACTCTGCTGTTGTAGAAACAGCATGGAGAAAATGCCATACACATCCTCAATCTGTCTCTGTGAGTCTTCAGTTAAGTTAGGCAGAGTACAAACTGTTAACCCTGCCTATTTTTCTTCCATATCTCTGTATGCTGTAATAAAATGACACTGTCTATTGCCTATGTTTTTTACCTTATGAGTTGGTCCCTCATTATACCATGATGTCTCTTTCTTATAGCAAATTAAACTTTTTCCTGTTGTCCATAGATTTAAGTCCTCAAGCATTGTACAGTTTAGTCCATTTTTATTGTATAGTCTATCAAGTATGATGGCTATTATATGAAGACTAGAGGGATAACTTTATAACTAGTCTTGAAGCCTGATTACTATATACTGTTTTAACTTATGTCTGTAAATGTTCAGCTAGATCTGTTAATAATTCTATTTATCTTCTTTATTCCTATGTGCCACCTAAATTTGTGTCTTAAATATCCTGCAAATATTTATGATTATAATATTTTACTAAAACCGATGCTCTCTGTATTTTAGATATATACATTTGCATACTCTGTGTGTCCTTTTACTTTCTGATTATTGTACAATAATTATGTAAAGTGCACTGTAAACTGTAAATTAACAAATTAAGCCTGTCCTGTTATGCCTTGAGTATACCAAATAACTATTACTACCTATTCTTTAGATAATTTATTTTAATAAGCATGTTACAAATAATTCTGTTATTTTAAACTGACTGAATACAAATAATGATGTAATTTTACCCTTAAACTAATGACTGAATTATGTGAAGTGCAATGTAATTGCATGTTGTAACTGAGTATGAATGTTATATTCTGAAATCTGACTGAAATGTACTATACTGAACGCATGACTGAGTATGAATGTCATATTCTGAACCTTGACTGAAATTTACATTAAAGTGATGCATATTTATAATGATAATGAACATTTAAAACAGATGTGCATATTCTGGAAACTAACTAAACTAATACTAAAGGACTATCTTTTGCCAGTGTTACCTAAACACAGGTAAAAGCATAACTGAAAACTGCTAAATGTTGTATTATGGAAACTAAACTATTAGTACCTTTTCTGTCAGTATTGTCTGAAAATAGATAAAAACATAAACTAAAAACTAGTACTGTTATACAATTGTCTGAAAACATGAAAACATTTACATACTCGCTTTTAAATTTAATTTAAATAAATTCTGCTTGACTTGTGCACCACAGCTCTTGGCAAGTTTTGTCCTTACTCTGAATTGTTCCAGTCACTGCTGAGGTATCAGTGGCTGTTTTCAAGTGTCTTTGTTTGTGTCCAGGCCTCCCTCTTGCCAACTCTTGTGCAAGGTTGGGTGACTGCCGTTCCTGACTGTATTTAAAATTCATTAACCTGGAAATTATTTCAAATAACATTTTCAGCTTTAACAATTATAAACTGATAGCATTGCTTGTTGCCTTGAATTTATTTACATTTTTCTGCATGAAATAAACATATGCTGTGTATAAAATTTTGCAAGTCTGTAAGCAAACTGATAATGTACTAGTGAACTAAACCAATGTCATTAGCAAACATATTGCTTGTTGTCATGTCTTTATTTTCATTTTTTCTGCATGAAATAAACATAAATTCTTGTAAATCTGTAGGCAAACTGATAATGTACTATAGTGAACTAAAAGAATGTTACTAATAAATACATTCTTGCAAGTTTGTAACTGAACTGATAATGTCCTACAGCGAAATGGAAAGGTTGCAACTTTATTATTAAATCAAATGGAAACCTCAGTGGCATTGTTTTTCCTGTTATAACTTCAAATGAAACTAAAGTAGTAATCAAACACTGTATTAATATTTCAATATTTTTTGCATTTCTGCACCTTTATAAAATGAATCTTAGCTGTTGAACTTTCTACGGTCCTAACATACTGTTATGTGCGTGAAACTCTACCCACTGTCTTAACATAGCTATTTTCTTAGCAGACATCATTTAACTTTTCAGTATTACTGAATGCTGAAAGGATTGAATAGTAAGAACTATTACTGCGCAACCTGTCACTAAGAATATTGAATTTATTTTTACCATACTGTTTTATGACAGTACTGTTTTTAATTCAGCTGGCTGAGCTGGCTTGTAATCTGATAAACTTAACTTTCTGCATGAAATATATACAATCTTTATATAGTATGAACTGATTTAATTCTGGAAGTTTACTTGTTTGTCCTTTATACAAATATGTGAAGTTTTTTCATATAGTATACACATTTATTACTAGAGCTGAACTGATTTAATTCTGGAACTTTACTTGTCTGCCCTTTATACAAGTATAACATAGTAGTTGAACCTATGTATTTAATGACACCTAATATTTATGATGCACTTTTTTTGCATGGGATCTGACGTTTTAACTGCACTGTCAATTTTAAAATGTAGCATGACTTTAAATTTTATATTCTGTAAACTAGTAAAACATCATTTAATATCTGTGAATGCCTTTTTGTCTCTGTATCAAGATATTATTTATGTATTGTAACACTTTACTACTATAATAACAATGTCTGCTAAACAAAACAATAACACAAAATTCATTTGCCAAATCTGTAACTCTAAGCCTTTTATTTTTCAAATTAACTTGACTGTCACACTGGTATACTCTATACAAACTGTTATTCTTTTTTTTTACTGGCCACACCCAGTATGTCTTTCTGAGCACTTCAGCTGTGTCAGCTGAACAGGAATTTATTTTATCTTTAACCCACAAATTTGCATGTTGCTATCATAAACAATTTTTTCAAATTCTGTACATTTGCAGAATTTACTGCATACAATCTTTTACAAGTGTCATCTGAGTGTACTGTTGTGCATTCTGTAACATTTTTATTTTTTCATAAAATCTTGTCACTGAAGTCTAAAACAACATATAACTCTAATGATGTCCATACCTAGCATGGAGCTGTTACACTTTGAACTGTTAGCTGCTGTAATCTTTGACCCTTTAAATCCTGACAAAACTACATTTGTATCCTTTAATAAAGGTCTGTTTGTAACTGAAGTTGATTTGTCTGTATTAATCAGTACACTATTTCCTAATTTTGCTGTAAATAATAAAATATTGTCATGTCTTTTAACCTAAACAATGACAGATAAATGCTCTGGTTTGGTGTTGGACTGACACACCCTTTACAGATAAGCTGAAAATTATTTTTATAGAACTAGCAACAACACTGACTTGACTTGAGCTATGGTATGCATTTTTTCTTTACTTTGTTCCGAAATCTGTATACTGTTTATGCTGATCTTTACTTTATCAGACTGATTAAATTTTGCACTCTGATCCCTCTTATTCCCTCCTCACTGCAATATTTGCACTGGCTTTTGAAAACAAGAAACTAGAAATTATGATATTCTGAAGATTTGTATTTGAAATAATGTGAACTTGTGACATTGCAAATATTTGCTTTATGTTTGGTTAGGAAATGTGCATGTTACATACATTGACTGTGTTTACATCTGCATTTACAATACTGCTACTGAACTGTGTACTTTGAATTACATATAAACTAGAATTTATTACATTCTGAACATTTGTTGTTGAAATTATACTGCGGCTTAACTCTGTTTCTTGAATTACGTGTGTTGTAGCTTTTACAATGATGCCTGAAATCTGTAAACAAGAATTACTGACAGAAGGAGAAGTGGGAGGTCGGCGTAGTGGTGAAGTTGTGTACCTTAAAAATGCAACATGCAGGGTTTGATTCTCACTTGGGATAATTGGCTAAGCTTAACATAGTCTACAAAGGTAGTTAGCCTAATACTAAACCATAAAGCTGACTCATTCTGTGAATCGTGAGATAGTGCATCTGTTGCAGTATGCTTCTGTAATTTAACTCTTCTGCATCTGGAAAGATGTAACATTTTTGAATCAATAACCTTTAACTTTAAATGAATATTTCTGTAACACAGTTTGTAGACTGTTTTACCCAATAAACCAAATATTTTCTAGTGTTTTAACTGTAGGAGTATTACGTCACATGTTTATAAAAAGGTATGCAAGTGACTTTTATTCATGTATTTAAACTTTTTTGAGCTTTTTTGGCTAAAAAGTGCATATAAATCCTTAGATAATTTTATGACTCTGGAAGAACATGTTTTATCTGCAGCTTTTTAAACTTTTTCTTGCTTCTTGGCTGTGTGATGTTACACTGGAAACTTGAAAGTTTGTGGAGATAGGAAGTGCATTGCTGTTAACTGGATAATGGTTTTTGTTATGTTTTGAAGGAACACTGCTGAAGGTTAAATAGTCTTGGTCTGTTGATTTTTTTAGGCTTTTCTGAAGTAGTGTTTAAAAAACCAGTGCTTCACAATCTGTCTAATAGCTGCAATTACTGTATGTAGAGGTATGTTGTTTGCTCTGGCTGTTTTTTGTATGAAGTTTACATCTGGAATATTAGTGGTGTCTTACCAAAAGGTAACTCTCTGTAAGGTTACTCTGTAAGGAGTAACTACAGTGCTGTCAGCTGTGGCCTTATTCTGTATGGAGTTTACAGTCTCCTATCTGGAAAAACACTGGTGTGCTGCTGAAAAGTCTGTTATAAAACACTTATGCTGTAGTTACTGATAGACTGGAAAAAGTGTCACTGTAAATACAGCTGTCTCTGTTGAAGTTCTGAAGAAGTGTTCCGAATGAACATTGTACCTGTAGTCTGACTGCTAATAAGGTTGCTTTGAATGAAACACTGCTCTTCTGTAGATTGCTTTGTAGAGCACACATAGTCAGACTGCTGATGAAAGGTTGATATGGGGTTTTGGGACTTACTTTAATTGTTGTCTCTCCTAGCTGGCTCGCTATTGAAAGAACTGATAATACTGTAGTATATTGGAATTAACTAGAAAGAAATGAAACGAGACTGGAATGAAAGTCTTTTCTGTTAATTAACCAAACTTGTGATGAACAGGTACCAGACTCTTTTTCATGGGCCAAGTATTTTTGTACTTTTTAATAAAGTCTGCAAACACTATACTTTGGTTAATAATGCTTTATTAGATGTTAACAATATCTGAATACTGTCTTAAATAACAGTGCCGGTAAATAATAGCAATCTGCAGAAATTCCATAATGCCAGATAATAACAGTGCTGATAAATATATTCAAAGTTTCTGCAAGTATATTCTGATTTTTCTGAACAATATCAACTGAAACAGTCTTTTCCTCCTAAATAGTATAAATATTTGCCTGACTTCTGTACTCAGGCTTGAGAGTCTGTACTATAAAAACCCTTTTTCATATCAGTACAAACGCTACTTTACTGACTTCACTGACTGTGTCATAAAGTGTGTGTGTGTGTGTGTGTCTTTCGGCTTTTCCCGGTCAGGGGTCGCCACAGCGGAACTCCGGTCCGCTAATTATTGGCAGTGGAGTTTCACATGCTGGTTTGCCGGGCCTAACGCACAACCTTCAACGAAGGAACGCCCATTCACGCATGTCGTCACACACAGTAGATGCTTTAACTGAGAATCGAACGGGCAACGTCTAACTGTGAGGCGACAACGCTACCGCAGCACCACCACTGCAGCCCACTGACTGTGTCATAAAGTATTTTCTAATAATACCAAAATCTTGTAATGTTTTACACTCCTCTTTAGCCTTGGTTTACAAGCCTTGTCTTCCATGTGCCTCACAGTGCCTGTCTATATCTTTATCTAACATTTCATTGCAAGTGCACATATCTTTCCCTTGAGAAAGAAGCATTTTGTAGCTTTCCCTTAAAACTATTCTTCTGCACATCTCAGGCTTAGTCA
The DNA here is from genome assembly GCF_019279795.1 of Protopterus annectens. Lineage (NCBI taxonomy): Eukaryota > Metazoa > Chordata > Ceratodontiformes > Protopteridae > Protopterus > Protopterus annectens. The sequence goes on from NC_056727.1 coordinate 602,026,469, forward strand.
ACAAGATTATCTTTTTCTTTCCACTGAACTGTCTTTTCTTGAAACTGGATGCATATATAAAAATACAAGTCTGATTATATTTTCAGGCTTATTATTCTACCTTAATGTACTATCATAAACTCACTTACAATACCCTCAGTCTAGCAATAAGATTGTAGCATTTTATCAAACTGTGAATGTTCAAATGCTGCTTTACTAGTGGTGGAACTTGGTGTTCAAAAGGGTGTGCCCTTGTTGTGCTTATCAATGTAAGTGAACGTGAATGTGCCATTCACTTATATTGCTAACTTGCAAAGTGAGGGATTTAGGGTTAGGATGAGTGGGTGGGAAGGAATTTAAGTTTAGACAGTGAGAGGGGAGCGCTAGGGTTAAGGAATGATCAGGGAATGTTAGCTTTATAGAGTGAGATGAGAATCTTAGGTTTAGGGAGCAGGAGGAGAGTTTTAGGGTTTTGAAGCTATCAGAAAATTTAGGTTACGGAGTGAATGCAGAATGTAGGGTTAGAGAGCAGGAGGGGAGTTCTAGGATTAGAGTCGGGTGTTCTGATATAGCTATATAGTGTACAGGAGCCAAAATGGGATAACTAAGTAAGTTGGGAGGATTTAGGTAGTTGCAGATAGAGCAGGTGGTATTTTATTTTGATGTTAGTGGGTTTTGTTTTAGTGATAAAGGTCCAATGAGAAGGAGGGGAGGGAGGAGATGGATCACTGGTCATAGAAAGAAAACACTTCAAATGGTTACAATTCTGATTAGATATGCACCTCAGAATAGCCTGCAGAGTGAAACAGATAATGAATCATAAGGCTGCATTAATTCTAATCTTGTAAATAAGGCAGCTAAATGTTGAAAATATTATTTATTTATTTATTCATTTATTTACCAGGATAGTCCATCTGGGCTGTATCCCTTTTCAGGGGAGGCCTGGAGAGAAAAGCTCCACACATTAATAATATAAACAAAAAGAAATTCAATTCTATACATTATTAATACAAAGTTATTGTCAAAGGAAAAAACTTCAAAGGCCAATGCACGTAAGGTTCAGTTAAGGCACATTTAATAACTTGCAGCAAGGAGACAAAAACATGCAAATACAAGATTTTGCCTAACTACTAACAGGAAGTATGCTATTCTTATACTGTTTTACAAGACATGGCCTTCTATGGCTGACGTAATCAAACACAACTTTCAGTATTGTTCTATAGCAGATGTTACTCAGATTTTCTGCTGACATGACTAGATTTGTGAGAAACTTTTTGAGAAAAACAACCTGGCCTTGGTGGGCACTAACCCATTACAAGCTACTATTGTATAGTTCTAATACATGTGTTACATTTCAAGGTACTTTTCTAACTCAGGCATAAGCAAATGCTGATTACAGTTCATATTTTCAAGCAGTCTTTGTTCTAATTATCTATAGCTTCTACAGCTGTGTATTTTCTCACAGCACAAGCGGAATGTCTTGTCTAAGCCTCATAACATTTATACAAGCAGTATTGTTCTATTCATTACTTTCCTAACAAAAGCAGAAATCATCTGCTTCTCAGTAAATTTCCAAGCATAAGCAAAGATTTTAGCTGACAATACAAGGTCAGAAAGCATCTGCAGTTTGTACAGATTTATGCAGTATGAAATAGAATAAATGTGTTAACCCTTTTCTAGCTCTAAATGCACTAAGCATATTACTAATACACACATTAATACATATTTTTCTGACATTTCCCCCCTATTAATACTTTTATTCTACTTTCAAAATAAGCATAAACAGTTTGTTTTCTTCTCCTAACCTCTTCCCACTCAGGATTTGCAGTTAAGAGAGTCATTCAGTTTAAACTTATGAAAGCTTTTTCAATCTTTTAACAGTTCTTCGAACTCAATACTTTGATATAAGGTTTCAGAAACTGACATGTCTATAAAGTCTTTAATCAGTCTTTTCATGCAGGGGATACCACAACAAACACATACTCCCAATAGGAGCATTCCTACACAAATGGCAATCAGGATGTTCATTAGGATGGTACCCCACCCCCCCAAACCATTTCTGAAAAAAGTCCGTCAGTGGGTTTGGGCCTGGTTTGGTCATGGCCGACACTTGCTGAATTACCTCAAGATGATTGTCTATCTCGTGTTTATGGTCAGGAATATACGAACAACATTCTTCTTGGATTAAAGCACAAGTACCACCTCTCGCCACTAGGGTGAAGTCGAGAGCCATGCAGTTTTGAAGCACTACAGTTCTCATGGCATTCAGTTCATCAGTCACCAATTTGAGAGCGAAAAAAGTTGCGTTGCTCATTACTTCGAGAAGTTTAGACAGTTTTCTCAGCTCCCAGATCGATTTCACTGCTCCATATGCTGGTAATATGCCTGCCCATGATATAACACTATCACTCAAGTCCATGTGTGTCAGTCCATTGCCTATTGAATGATGGTTTTTCCAACGTGCATCGATTTGCCCCACTGGATTTACAGGTTTCTTGACAACTTCTCGGACATTCCGAATTTTTCCTCGAGGCAAAACTGCAGTGTGTCGTATGGCCGGAACCAGGTAGCCCAAAAAACAACTGCCGGACCAATTCTCAGGTAATCATTTGTATGCCTTTCTGCCACACACAAAATAACAGTCCTCCACTTTAGTAGTAACTTTGCTATGAATATACACTTGCCCTGCATGAAACATTTTTTTATCAATTATAGACAGTTGTTTATAAAGAACAGAATTATGTTTTACTTCAAGTGTTTTGTGCATCAATCCAAGAAATGAATCATAATTTGTATTACAATAAAAATCTGCATTGTTACCTTTAGTGTAACATTTATAAGGAACAGTCAAATTGCAATTGCTCCAACCCACCTGAATAGTATCATTTTTATAAAAACACACAGTTCCCTTTTGTGGAACAGACAAGTGCAATGCTATTTTATCTTGTGATGTAATGGTTGAGGTATCATAAATCAAGTTTTCCCAGGTCTCATTGACCCCTAGGGGGACCGTAGTCATTAATAATCCCCCGTATGCTGTCAGCAAAGCTGTGCAAATCCAGCAATTAAAAACATTGAAAGTCTCAGCATACACATATTTAATTGCCTGGTAAGTGGTAAAGTTTGGATGCCAGTCTATGAGTAATGCTTCACGTTTATTCAACTCAGTCTGTGTGGCTGGGAAAAGGAAAGGCCACAGCAAAAAGATTATTGTCACTAGTGCAGTTAACAGGATGATTATGCAATACTTCTGAGGAAAAGGTTGTTCTGCATTCCTGCTTCTTCTGGACTCTATCATTTTTACTCTTGGCATGTGACAAGATTTTTGTCCAGTTCAAAGTTTTTGACTAGTTTTCAGTGCATCAGGTGGATCCAGGAGGTGTGCTCCGCTATCTTGACTGCAGTGGGTGTTGACAGAAGCACTTGATATGGACCTTCCCACTTTGGTGACGCCCAATTCTTCTTCTTTACTGTCTTCACCCAGATCCAGGTACCCGGGGGCACTGCCACTTCTGATGGTCTGGTTCGTTCTTTATCTAAAACAGAATTTGACTGCAGCAGATATTTAGAATTCAACAGGTTTCTCATATACTCAGCTAGTGTACTGTCAGCTTCCTGGTCTGCGGGCATGAGAGATTTCCACTGAGGTATATAATAAGCCCTTCCAAATAGTTTTTCAAAAGGAGTCAATCCTTTTGCATTCAGAACAGTTCTCATGCTCAACAGTGCCAGGGGCAGACAGTGCACTCAATTTCTCTGTGTTTCTACTATTAAATTCCTTAGCTTACTCTTTAAAATCCCATTATGCCTCTCTACTAGCCCTGCAGATTGTGGGTGATACGCACAATGATTTTTTAAAGAAATACCAAAATGTTTACTTAACTGTTGTATGGTCTGGTTTACAAAGTGTGTGCCATTGTCACTGTAGATCCTTTCTGGAATGCTGAATCTAGGGATGATTTCTTTAATGAGAAGTTTGGCCACCATTGCCGCGTCTGGATTTTTTAGTCGTAAAGGCTTCCACCCATCTGGAAAACATATCTACAATGACAAGACAATACTTCTTATTTTCACATTTGTTCAATTCTATAAAATCCATACAGATAGCATGCAATGGATACGGTGGTGTAGGGAAACTCCCTTGCTTGGGCTTTAACGCCCCTTGTGCATGATGTTTATTACAAACGTGACACATCGAACAAATTTTTTTAGAGTAGTTTAAGAATCCGTATGTCGTGAACACTTGGTTCACCAGCTGTACCATCCCCCCTGTTGAGACATGGCACTGCCCATGACTCAACAAAGTTGCATATCTAAACAAATTAGACGGCAATATTGGTTTCCCTTCTTTAGAGATGTACAGCCCCTTTTTGAGAATTGCTCCTCATTTTACCCATCTTTGTTTTTCAGCTTGCGTAGTAAGTGTCTGCATTGTCTTTAACATTTCTAAGTCTAAAATCTCAGAGGGTTGTAATTCCTCATTCAAAAGAAATACTTCTGAAGCTGCCTGCTTTGCAGCTGTATCAGCTCTCGCATTACCTTTTGAAATCCTGTCCTGTTGCTTGGTATGAGCTGTGCATTTACAAATAGCTACTTTCTGAGGTAACTGAATAGATTCTAAAAGATCTAAAATAAACTGTGCATGATTGATTGGTTTGCCAGTAGATGTTATCATTCCTCGATTTTTCCACTGTTGCGCAAAAACATGTTCAGTAGAAAAAGCGTACTGGCTGTCAGTAAAAATGTTCACACATTTACCCTTTGTTAAGGTACATGCCCGTGTTAAGGCAATCAATTCTGCTGCCTGTGCAGAAAAATTGTGTGGTAAAGATTTCGCTTCTATAATGTCAGTATTAGAAACTACTGCATATCCTACTAGGTTCTGTCCTGCAGGACCCCTTTTGCATGAGCCATCCACATAGTATGTCACCTTGGCATCATCCAAGGGAACATCTGTAAGATCTTTTCTAGGCAGTGTCTTTTGCTCAATCACCTGCAGGCAGCTGTGTAGTGTGCTATCTGAAGGGGTTGGGAGCAAGGTAGAAGGGTTCAAAGTCGTACATCGTTCAATTGTCATATGAGGTTGGCTCAACAATATAGTCATACAGGAAAGATGCCTAGCAGGGGAAAGATATGCTACATTCTCTTGCAGTAAAATAATCGTGACTGCATGAGGCACTCTCAATGTGAGAGGGTGGAACAAAACTACTGAGGCCGAAGCCTGTACTGCCATTGCAGCTGCAACTACTGCTTGTACACAGTGAGGTAAAGACCGTGCCACTGGGTCCAGTTGTGATGAATAATAAGCAATAGGGTGTTGCTTGTCCCCATACTGCTGTGTTAACACTGATGTCATATAACCTTGCTTACAATCTACAGTTTGGAAAAACGTTTATGATAGTTTGGTAATCCCAAAACTAATGAGGACGCTATTAACTGTTTCAGTTTGCAGAAAGCAGATTCTGCTTCTGGTGTCCATTGTAACAAATCCTGTGCTGCCATAGGCTTTTTATAAATCAGGTTAGTCAGTGGTGCAGATTCCAAGGCATAGTTTGGAATCCAGCTCCGACAAAAATTAGTCGTACCCAGGAAGGACATCATTTCCTTCTTGGTAGTGGGTGTTGGTGCTTGCAAAATCGCTACTTTTCTGTCCTCATCTAATGTCCTACCCTCCTTGGATATTACATATCCTAGGTATTTAACTTGTTTTTTCCAAAGCTGCAATTTATTTTTGTTTATTTTATGTCCTTCAGTGGCTAAAAATTGTAATAGCGCTATGGTATCTTCTTTACAATCTTGCTGGGTGGGGGCCGCCAGCAGGATATCATCAACATAAAGCAAAATCTGACTACCTCTTGGTGGGGTAAATCCCACCAAGTTACTTGCCATTTCTTGTGAGAATACTGTCGGACTTTCACAATATCCCTGTGGTAGTTGCATATATGTGTACCTTTTCCCCTGAAATGTGAATGCAAACCAATACTGGCTGTCAGGGTGTATCAGTATCGAAAAGAACGCATTGCTGATATCTACCACAGAAAAATATTTCTGTTGAGGTTTTAAATCATTCAACAGAGTGTGTGGGTCTGGCACCATAGGTGCCCTTGGTATTACTGCGTCATTTACAGCTTGTAAATCTTGGACCATACGCCATTCTCCATTCGCTTTCTTAACAGGAAATAAGGGTGTGTTACATGGTGAATCAGGAGATTCCACCAGTACCCCTTCCTTAAGTAAAGCTGCTATAATAGGTTTGATTCCCACATCTGCATCTTTTCTTAAGGGATACTGTCTTTTCTGTGGTCTAAATGCTGACTTTGGCATAATAGTAACTGGTCCCGCTGTACGAATAAGTCCTACATCTGATTTTCCTGTTGACCAGAGAGTTTCTGGTATATTCTGTAAGGCATTCTCTTCCTCCTTCAATAGGAGTGCTAATCAGCTGTCCTTGCTAGACTGCAAGTATACAACTGGGTGGGTCTGAGTTATCCAATTCAACTTCTGCATTTGTTTTCCCTGTTCTGACAATTCTAATTCTGTCTGCTTCTACCACCTCATAACCTTTTCTCCTAGGTCTATCCATTTTACATTCTTGTCCTTAGTTAAGCTAACATTTGGTAATCGATTAGATTTATAGAGTGCAAAGAACTCCTGGGGCAATGAACAGCTGGCTACACTGTTCCCTTCTGTGTCCCAGTACAGATTAAGTAATATCAATCTGTTTGCATGATTTCTAAACAGTTCTTGCTCATATTCCTTATCAGGTCCTGGTGTGTTACAATAATACAGATTACAGTGCAACAAATGCTGTTTATCAATGTCAAGGGAGGGGAACTTGCTGATGGCTATGTTCATCAATTCTTCTGTCACTGCCCCTGGACCAGTCGTAACCAAGTCCTGGCTGTACCAATAAAACATTTCACCCTCTGATTGCACTGCAAAGGTATCAATTTGTCACTGTGCTTCCATACCCTGCATAGTCGGAACTACTGCTATACCGAATAGCTGCATAAGGTCTCTGCCCAAGAGATTTACTGGGCATTTTGCAGAAACAACAATTTTGCTTTTCTGGGTCAATCCTGAAACAGGATCAGTTATTGCAATATTATGGGAAAGGGGCTCCCGATACAGCTGTCCATTAGCTGCTTTAACTAGTATGTAATCAGGTGACTCTGAGTTCTCCGGCAGTTTGCAGGGATGTATCAGGGTCCGTGATGTCCCTGAGTCACACAAGAATCTGACTTCCCTCCCTTCTACCAGGAGTGTAACTTCTGGTTTCGTGTCTGCTAAATAGAGCTGTAAGCTCAATAAAGCTAAATCCAATATTTAATTTTCTTCACTATCCGTGACTTCCTGCACTTCCTCTATTTTTTCTGTCACATTCTCTACTCCCTCTATCATATTCTCATTTGTCATATCTCTGCTATCCCCTTCTAGTGATTCCTAACTATCATATAGTCAGTCCTCACCCTCCTTGTCTTCCGTAGTTGTCTTCTTGTTTTTCTAGCAATCCCTTGCCAAGTGTCCCTTTTTACCGCATTTGAAACATTCACCCCTTTTCTTTCGCCCTTCAAAGTCCTCTGATCATTGATCAGATTGTTTGTTTCCCTGGGCATTTCTTTTGCCCTTTTTCCCGGACTGTACTACATATACTTCTGCTCCATCTTCTACAGAAAATACTTGGGCTTTCTTTTTCTTTTTGCTATAAAATGCCTTTCGGCATGTCTAGCATATTCAAGTAATGACTGTAATCTGCTTGTACGATGATCTACCATGTGCTTTGTAATAAAACTGCTTATGGGTGCAATACTACCTTTCAAAAATGCATTCTTTAACTGCTGCTCATATGGGGAATCTTGTGTCTGATCTTCAGAAACCTGCATTCCACAGTGGTTATTAAAACATTCTAACAGTCTGGCATAATATCTGTCAACAGTCTTACCTTCTTGTTGGATGCATTGATTAATGCAAGTCCAGTCTGCCCTAGGCTTCCATTTCTCAGAGATATGGTCTGTAAGACCTTTCACTCTGTTGTCTAGCTCTGCGCTGCTATGTGGGAGGGGCCTGAGCGCAGCATCACGGGGATTCCAGTCGCCACTAATCATGTGCCAATATGGTCCCACAATTTGTCTGACTACTTTTTCTAACTCTTCTCTGTTTAAATTATAACTTAGCCTCATTCCTTGCAAATCTTCCAAAAACTTTCTAAAATTAACTTTTGGATGGGGAATTTTCTCAGTGGCCTTCCGGATGTCCTCCGGAGTCCAAGGTCTATACACTAGAATAGTTGGGTCCTGACCTTCTTGTCCCGCCTGAGGATTAGGCACTTCTATAAGTGGGCATATTTCTTCTTCACTCATAGATCGTGAATTTCTACCCATTTGATATAACTCAATGTCCCCTTTTGAGTTTCCTGCCCGTGTTCGAGACCTGGTCTCGACGGGATCTCTAATAAACGGTTTCGCTTTTGTAGGGTCTCTATTTACAATGACAGCAGGATATCATGGCGGTGGACTAACTTGTTCACTCGCCTCATATTCTGGTAAGGGAGGCAGAGGGGCCGATGCTATTACTAAGTTATCGTCCTCCTTGTCTAAAAACATTGCTTTTGAATTCTTATTCTTTTGTTCCCTTCGATTTACTTCCTCAATCCACCTGTGTGTCTGAGGAATTCCTAATTGACGTTGCTTTTTTACCCGACCTTTAGAATCGGTTTTAAGCTGTTTGACAAGTTTGATAAGCGAGGATTTTTCTAATTTACCGTCAAATTCATACCTATTAACACATTTTGAGTATTATTTAATATTATCAGCACGCTGTGACTGCATGTTTTTCGCGTCTTCGGTTAACGGCGGACTTTGGGGTCTTTTTGTGCAATTATTACCCATTTTTGTTCTACCCTTTTAATCGTTACGTAACTCCTTATTTTTTAACGTGGTATCACGGATTTTGTTATAGTCTCTTCAGAATGACTGCCTACCTGCTCTCTTTCCCTGATCTATGACAAGACAGTAATCTTTTTGTCCCTGACTTGTAAAAATAAAGTCTCAACAAAACAATACAAATCTAGTCCCTGATCTAAAACAGAAAAAAAAGGTAGATTCCCCTTACCTGAGCCTTCATGATTGATCACCTGGTTCGTGTAAACCTGTCCTTCAGTCGCAGATCAGAAAGTGGCTAGCCTCTTTTGTACGACAATTCAGTCGGAGGGCTTTTCAAATAAGAATAACCTATGTGGTTTCTTCCCCGTACGGTTTCAAGCCACCTGGCCTGTCTGATCCGAGGCAAAGTGAGAGGTTCCGGTCCGAAGGACCAATCTGTCAAAGGAAAAAACTTCAAAGACCAATACACGTAAGGTTCAGTTAAGGCACATTTAATAACTTGCAGCAAGGAGACAAAAACATGCAAATACAAGATTTTGCCTAACTACTTACAGGAAGTATGCTATTCTTATACTGTTTTACAAGACATGGCCTTCTATGGCTGACGTAATCAAACACAACTTTCAGTATTGTTCTACAGCAGATGTTACTCAGATTTTCTGCTGACATGACTAGATTTGTGAGAAACTTTTTGAGAAAAACAACCTGGCCTTGGTGGGCACTAACCCGTTACAAGCTACTATTGTATAGTTCTAATACATGTGTTACATGTCAAGGTACTTTTCTAACTCAGGCATAAGCAAATACTGATTACAGTTCATATTTTCAGGCAGTCTTTGTTCTAATTATCTATAGCTTATACAGCTGTGTATTTTCTCACGGCACAAGCGGAACTTCTTGTCTAAGCCTCATAACATTTATACAAGTAGTATTGTTCTATTCATTACTTTCCTAACACAAGCAGAAAGCATCTGCTTCTCAGTAAATTTCCAAGCATAAGCAAAGATTTTAGCTGACAATACAAGGTCAGAAAGCATCTGCAGTTTGTACAGATTTATGCAGTATGAAATAGAATAAATGTGTTAACCCTTTTCAAGCTCTAAATGCACTAAGCATATTACTAATACACACAGTAATACATATTTTTCTGACAGTTATTAAATCAAGGTACAACAAAGTGTAGCTTTACTTAAATACATCTGGAGATTAGGTAACATCTGTTGAGATGCACAAGGAATATAACTCATTTGGCAAGTTAGGCAGAACATTCAAGACAAGTCAATTGTGTTGAGAAAGCTGTTATAGTAATAAATGATAACTGGGGAGAGTGCTAACAGTAGGAATTGTGAGGGGAGGGGGAACAGAAGGAGAAGGAAGAGAAGTGGTGGGGGTTCAGGTACTTATGAGACAGGTGGGGATTAAAAGGGAAGGTCAGTACAGAGGGACATAATTTAAGATGGAGATAAATTAAGAGAAGGAGAAAAGAATAATCATATTGATCTTCAATGTATTTATCCTGTTGTAGAGCAAGAGGTTGGCCATGTGTCCATCATGTATCACTTTAGCTGCTGTTTAAAATATTTAAGATTAATGTTATGTTTTAAATGGAGTCTCACGATGTCCCACATTTTGGAGACATGGCTGAAAAAAAGAGAATCACCAGTTGAGTTATTGGATCTGGTTACCACTATTAAATGCTTATCACATGAGCACAGGGTTCTATTTGGCATATACTGTAGGAATATATTGGACAAATTCAGACACCTCTCAGGTCTGTGGATTAGAGTGTGAGTAATTGATAGCTGGGAGTGGGATAAGCAATGGGTGCATTCTGTCCAGTATAGTTGCTTTAGGATGAAAGCAGTAATGTGTATTATAAGGAACATTGTCTATAAATTTAGCTATTTTATTATAACACTGCCCAAATAGGGTAGTTGCTAACTATGGGTACTCCGTACAGAAGAGATGGGAGAAGGTATACAATAGCAATGTGAATTCTTTCATTTTCCATTAGGTATGGCTTTACTCTATAGAGAGTTCTGAGCTTTTGATGACTTTTTTTCATTACTTCTTTTATATGGAGATCAAATTTCATGATATCATCAATGGTGGCACCTAGAAGTTAGTAGTGACATATTATTTTGTTTTGCTGTTACTGGAGAAAGTTAGGAAAAAGAGGGGTTTCTTATCATTGAATGATTTAGTTTGTTTTTTTTATGATTCAGTAGAAGTTGGGAGATGCTGAGGCATTCAACAGAAAGAAGGGAATCTTGGGTTTGTTGTAATTTTTTAAGGGACTGGGCAGCACAGATTGGAGTCACTGACATATTGAATGATAGAGGCATGTGTATATCATTTATGAAAATATTTAATAGTATTGGACCTAGGATGGAAACTTAGGGTATGCCTACAGTTTGGTTCGTAGGTTCATAGGTGTGCACTAGGCTAATTGCCCTAGAGCCTTTACAAGCCTAGCCCATAGGATTACCCTGGCATCATGCCAACTGACCTTAGTTCTCAGTGCCTCTGTCAAGTAGTCCCACTGGAGTGATCCCCAGGGTTATTTTTCTATTTCCCATCCACTCATCAAAATTTCTCTCGAAGAGGGCCAGTGAGGTGCTTAGCTTGACATGTATGGGAAGTCTATTCCATAGCATGGGCAGTCTCTGGGTTATGAACCTGTCCCTTTAGCTTGTTCTGTTGATTGTGATAATGAGGTTGAGGTCTCTGGAGCATTCAGTGCGGAGGGATTGGAATTTCTTTAGATGTAGCATTTCTAACAGAGCTGGGTCAGACATGGCTTTGTAAGTCAAGCAGAGATTGCCTCTAAGTAGGCGATATGAGACAGAGAATAGTTGGAGTTTTTTGAATCTGTCCATATAGGACAAGTGTTTAAAACCTAAGATCTTCTTTGTGAGGTATTTTTGTGGTCTCTCCAGTTGTTGTAGGTGTCTAGTGAGGTACATGCAAAAATGGGGCATTGTACTTGATGATTAGCCTAATGAGGGAAGAGTAGAAGGAGACAATGACCTCTTTCTTCCTGGATGCAAAACCCTTAGTAATGAGATGTGCCACATCGAAGGACTTTCTGACCAGAGTGGCAATGTGGTGGTCAAAAGAGAGGTTGCTGTCAACCTGTGTTCTCAGATCCCTTATGATGCCTTCTGTGTTCAGTAGACTACCATCAATATGGTAATTCATGGGAAGTGGGTTTTTCCCAAAGGGGATGACGACAAATCTTTTGGCTTTGAGCTTAAGGCCATGGGTCTGACAACAGTCATTGGTCTCAGTGAGACCTTTCTGTAGGATGTCAGCATCACTTGGGAAGTTAATTATGGCTCCCAACTTGCAATCGTCTGCAAACTTTGTCAGCCAGAGTTCCTTTGTGTTGGCCTGGACTTCAGAGAAGAAGATACCAAACAGGAGAGGACCCCGGACCAAACCCTGTGGGACTCCACTAGTGACTGGTCGACAGTCTGATTTGGAGTCAGCTACTTTCACACTGTGAGTTCTATCTGTGAGCCAGTTTGCAACCCACCGGGTTGATGTCTAGCTTAGTGAGTTTTCTATGATTCCTGAGTGGGGAATGGTATCAAAGGCCTTGGCCAGAACATGGTAGGGTGTATGAACCACCTTGCCTTCATCCACAGCTCTGGTGACTGACTCAAAGAAGTCGACCAGGTTGAGCAGGCATGATCTACCCTTCACAAAATCAAACTGTGTGGGATCCGGAGTTTGGAGGTTCCCTATATCTTTCTTTATTAGGTCCATGATGATGCTTTCCATATCAGACTTGTCAGGCTAATGGGGCGATAGTTCCACGGTCTGTAGTCACTCCTCCTTTGTGGAGAGGGATGACTGTAGCAGTGCACCATTTGGTAGGGACAAAGCCTGAGGTAAGGCTGTGATTGAACAAGGCACACAGGTGAGGTGCCAGTTCACTCTGTAGTTCAGGTAGAACACAGCCAGGGATATTGTCAGGTCCCATTGAAGCTGTATTCTTGGCCTTGGACAGTGCTGTTTTAATGTAATACTGGGTGTCTGGCAATCTACTTATATTGTGATTGGTCCTTTGGTGGGGGAGAGAGGGGTAAAGTTGGCACTGAATCTGTCGGCCAGTATATTGGCAATATCTGTTGGCTCGGTATAGGAGGTGCCATTGTGCAACAGCTCCAAGCAAATCTGGGTATTGCCATGGAGATTCTTTACATAACTATAGAAGGTCTTGTGGTTGTCTTTACTATCTGCTGCAATTCTGTTTTCATAGCCAGCTTTAGAAGATTTGATGAGGAATCTCAACTTTTTGTTGAGGCTGATAAGGGAGTTTTTCCAGTCTTGGGACTTCACCTTATTTCTCATCAGTTTCCTCCTTCTGTTGTAGAGTTTGTTTATGGCAGGGGACCACCAGATCAGCTTCCTTTTTATGGAGGAGAGCATCTTAGTTTTATTGGGAATGGTGAGATCCATGCATTTGTGTATGTGTTCATACAGGGCATTAGTGTATGATTCGGCGGTCATGCAGCTGTTCTCCAATTGCATGGGTGCCGTGAAGTTAGCCACCTCTGTTTTTAGGAGCTCAAAGTTAGCTTTGGAAAAGTTTTTCATGGTGGTTACCTTTGCAGGGGGGGTAGGAGGGATGTGGATTTCCAAGGTGATTAGTTTGTGGTCGGATGGTACAGATCAACGGTCACTCATGTTAGTAATGACCAGGTCAAGGATGTTGCTACCTCTAGTGAGGGTAAGAATGAGCTGGTCCAGGGCACTGGAATTAATGAATTCCAGGAAACGTTGGGCAAGTATATTGGTACATGGGTAGTTTTCCCAGTCAATGCAGGGGTAGTTGAAGTCGCCCAGTATGAGAGTGTTATGTTGGACCCTAATATTCTCCGGGTCTATATTATATTAGCGAAAATCCTGTTAAGCGAATACGAAAACATCGACACGTATTGCACAAACTGCAAATATGCCGAACAAACTAAACTGCGAAATTCAAACAGTCGAATCCCCATAGTCGGCCACCACCACCTCCCACTACATACTGCCTACCCAAACAAAATAAATAAACCACATACATACACTAACCAAAACCCTACTTCTAACCCTAAAGTAAAGCACCAAAACCCTAATTCTAACCCTACACTAAACCTTACATACATTACTATCTATGCACTTACCTTAACCTGCACCCTAACTCTAAGGTCCATAACTATCGCACACTTACCCTACACAGATATACCAAAACAAAATAAATAATCCACACACATACATTTAACAAAATCCTAATTCTAACCCTACACTAAACCTTACATACATTACCTATCTATGCACTTACCTTAACCCGCACCCTAACCCTAAGGTCTGTAAATATCGCACACTTACCTTACGGAGCTATGCCACAGACGGGCCAACCATGACACTTTGACATTTCAAATTTCGTGGTTTTGGACATTTGGCGTTTCTGTGATTCGCGCAATACATGTCACTCTTTTTGTATTCACGTAAAAGGACTTTCGAGCATCTAAATGGAACCCATATTTTCCAGGGTGCTTAGGAACCTATATCCATGTACTTACAAAATCTGCACATTCCACATCGTTGCATACCAGGTTGTCTAACCAATTCCGTATGCTTACTTTCAAGCAGATTTTTTAAGTTACAACCTCTTATATAGACTATTTTCAGACAATGGCCTAATTTTTTGATGAGGCCCATATCTCTGTTTATTAGTTTCCAGTTCTTACATATAATATTAGAGATAATTTTACTAAAGATGTTATAAAATTAATATTAAAGTTGGTATTTGTTGGACCTTGATTTTCATTAACAAGTATAGGCTCAACATAACTAGAGGAGGGTGAAGGAGAAACAATTTGAATTGTCTGGTCTTGTGTTAGAGATGTTTGCAGAATAGGTAAAATTACACCATTCTGTCTCTTACTTTGAACTTCTTCTGTGACTACCCCGATTAAGAAATTTGAAATAAAGAATAGGGCATTTACATCTAAGCTGAAATTTACATGCAACTCAAGATTTGTTGTTTATTTAGCTCAGTGCCAACTTTGTCCGGCTTTCTATGTAGGAAAGACGGAGCGTAGGCTCCTAGAAAGGGTTTATGAGCATCTACACGCAATAGAGAATTGTAAACAAGACAATGCTTTGGTTAAACACTGTGTAATGTTTAGTGGTCATACTTTTACTTTTAGAGTAATTGACCAAATATTAATGGGTAGTAGAGGTGGGCCAGCTGGATTATGGCTAGAAGAACTGGAGTTGTACTGGCAACTTTTATTAAACGCATTTAACTATCCAGGGTTAAATGAAGCATGTAATATTACATGCTTATTAAAACTGAAGAGGCTGGAAAGATAAAAATTTGATATAAAAACTGAGGTAAATATATGTATATTTAGTATATACTACATATATTTTCATTTAAAGTATTAGAAATTTTATAGTAAATTAAGTTTAATTATGTTTATCTATCATTATTTTTTTATTTTAATTTTATTTTTATGTCTTTTTGGATTCTGGGTTAATGGTTGGTAAATGTGGAGCTAGTAGGTTAATATTCCTTTAATTTTGTGTCCCTAGATTACAGTAGGAGTGCATTGATTGGCGTTTGTAATCATGTGATTGTGTTTAAAACTTGTGAATTGTATGTTCTTTCATACTTGTGTTTTATCTGAAGAAGTTTGCAGATTCTGCAAACAAAAAGCACTTAATTAAATTGCTTCAACTCACTGCAAGGACTCTTTCATTTTTTTGTTTTGAATACTATATATAACTCAATATTCGATGGAGAAATAAATGTAAATATTTGCCACACAGTGCTGGTTAGACACCAATTATCAGTGCAAAGTTTTTTAGGCATTATGTATACTTTCAGTTAATACCATGGAATTCTAAGTAAATACCCTCTGGCTGAAGCTATTAATGTAATTATGAACATATGCCATACACTCATAAGATTTCTGCCAAATGGTGGTACACAGACAGCTATAAATCAGACCTTCTGCAGCATTGCATAAGCTTTCATTTGACACTGTGAAAGATATGTAATCACCTTATGTTCAGTTATTACTATAATCACTGACATATGCTATACACACAGTATTTCCAGGAATAACTCAATTTTTGTGTTACCAAGTACCCCACACAGCTGTGGAGTCATTCATGACCTCTCTGATGACTGGGCATGTGAAATATAGAATCTTAGCCTGTCCAGTGCACAATGCTAGAGATATGCACATAAATATGATAATTATCCTAATATTTATATTTTATTACTGAACAACTTTGAATATATTTTATTATTGTAGTAAACACAGACAGCTGGTATCATTGACACCTTTTGCAGCATTATTGACTCCTCTATCTTAATCCTCTGAGGTCCTTCATAACCTTCCTCTGGAAGATTTCCTGTTTTATATCCTTTTCCATGATGGGTCCTCAGAAGTGCACACAGCACTCCCAGGAGCACTGTCGCCACCATGCAAAGGAGCAATGTAGTGTCCAGTACATTCTCAAAGTAGATTGAGACATACAGTAAATTAATGCTGCAAGTATGATTTCAATTTCTGTGCCCAACAAACAGTCAAAATAACAAAATCATTGGTGGTTAGAAGAAATCAAAGACCTGTTTGTGTAAGGCAGTCACCATCCCCTAAACAGCAAGCCCTTACTCCAGTTAGAGACCACAACCTCCTAGGCAGCAAACCCTCTCTCCAGACAGGGACCACCACCTCCTAGACAGATCAGTGCCAAAGTACACAAATATACACATAAGATATGCTAACATATTACCTGTGATTTGCAATGAGTTGGTTAATTTGATTTTATCTATCTATCTGTCTAGCTGTCATCTATCTGTATATGAGATATAGCTACATATTATAAACCCATACACCTACATACTTATATAACTATATATCTACATAGCTATAAACACTATATATTCATATGTATGCATATTAATATATAGTGTTTATAGCTATGTAGACATATAGCTATAAACACTATATATTTATATGTATGCATATACAAGCATACAGACATATAAAATAACCAGTCCACACACACACACACACACACACACACACACACACACACACACACACACACACGCATGGGTCGACTTCAGTAGACCGAATTTACACTTACCTGAATTGCAGATTCCAGAGATGACAACACCGAACGTGCAATAAACCAAACCTGAACATTACAGATTTTTTTACAGGGAAGAGAGTCACTTGGCCAACAAGGGGGAATTTGCCCTTTTCTCCACTGCAGTGAGATCCAGGAGGTGATATATATAGTTAGGGAAGGTGTGGGGGTACAGCCCCCCACCTGGGTGGGTTTGACATACTTCAGTGTGTTATTTTGTTAAGTGTTGGCCAAGAGCCAAGTGTCTTCTTTCCCTGTAAAAAACTTCAGTAATGTGATGGTTTGGTCTGTTGCAATTTTGTTGTTCTCATCTCGGTAATCTGCATTCTGGGTAAGTGTAA
This sequence comes from Protopterus annectens, assembly GCF_019279795.1. Taxonomy (NCBI): domain Eukaryota; kingdom Metazoa; phylum Chordata; order Ceratodontiformes; family Protopteridae; genus Protopterus; species Protopterus annectens. Next base: position 602,043,834 of record NC_056727.1, read on the forward strand.
ATTCAGCCACTGAAGTAGACCCATGTATATATATATATATATATATATATATATAAAGTAAATTAAATTATACTGAGTTAAGTTAAACCATCTAGATTGTCATTTTCTTTTTAATTCCCCATCTTGGTAGAGATGGTAACTATATCATTTAAGTCTGCTATGTCTGTCCAGTATCCTGCAGCTATATGGTTTAAACCCAGTATAACATACAACTCATTCCAATTACAAACCCCTATACATTTTCCAAAGTAGCGACCTGGCATCATAGTTGTTCTGTGGTATTCTTCTTACCAATCTATACTTTCTTACTGCTATCTCATTTGTCAATCCAGTGACTTCCCCTCCTTTTGGTGTCTCTTTTTGCTTCCTTTTTCTGGGTGTAGCTTTCTAGCAACCAACACCAGAAGATATGCAGTTGGAATTTCTTGTTTATTATACTTAAATGCGGTGCCATACCCTAATTACATTAATTGTTTCATTATGTACACTTCTCACCTGAACAGCTCATACATTATCTACTTCCTCCTTAAACTTTGCCAACTTTGAGAATGAATTAAATATATGCTCCCCTGTCCCCATTACTTCATCTTTACATTTGCAGTATGCATCCATATTAGGAAACATCTTCCTCAAATTTTGTGTTATTAAAAATGTTTGTGGAATTGATTCCATCCAAATATCCTGAAATGATATAACTTTGTAACATATTTTAGCATTAAGTATATATTATCCCACATTATTCATAAGTTCATAGATAAGTACTAGGCTTTATGTACTTGCAGGCCATTTTAAGCACAGCCAATTTCCCTTATCTTTTGGTAATAGATTGGCCATACCCATCCCATAGTTCTCAAGTAACCTATCTTTTGGTAATAGATTGGTCTTACCCATCCCATAGTTACCAAGTAACCTATCTTTTGGTAATAGAGTGGCCATAGCCATCCCATAGTTCTCAAGTAACCTATCTTTTGGTTATAGATTGGCCTTACACATCCCATAGTTCTCAAGTAACCTATCTTTTGGTCATAGATTGGCCATATCCATCCCATAGTTCTCAAGTAACCTATCTTTTGGTGATAGATTGGCCATACCCATCCCATAGTTCTCAAGTAACCTATCTTTTGGCAATAGATTGGCCATACCCATCCCATAGTTCTCAAGTAACCTATCTTTTGGTAATAGATTGGCCTTACCCATCCCATAGTTGATAATTATATATAAACCCTAATGAGAATACCTGAGATCATAAGGTAGATAATTTGAGGGCAACCCCTGCAAAAGATAAAGCATTTAGGAGCTGCCTTTCTCAATTGGTAGAACAGGGGGCAATCCTGGGGTACATTTTCTGTTTTCCATCCATTGATCTAAGTTGTGCTTGGACAGGGATTAACTTTGTTTTATGTTAATGAAAAATCTGTAGCACAGTAGCTGTATCATCTGTGAGATAGTGTTCAAAATGTTCGGTTGATGTTGCAGAAGCAGGTTAGACCCCTAGACCGAGTATTTCTGATGCCATTTGACTTACCGATGTGCAGTAAATCTATCAGTAATGGGTTGGATGATGCCTTGCATGCCAGACAGATGTCACCTTTTAGTGGGTCTATATCAGATAATTGAACTTTTAAAAGTTTGAACACCATATGGTCGAGACCACATGTTCGAACTCTTAAAAGTTCGAAAATCAAAAAAAAAAAAAAAACAGAAAAAAACTACCTAAAAGCTTAAGCAGGGAGTCAAGCCCCCCAGCGCCCCCACACCCCCACTCTTTAAATATACCAACTCCAAGATCGCACTGCAGTGCAGACAATAGAAAGCTTCCATTGTTGCACTGTACGGGGATCTCTGTTGAAAAATTTTAACTTTTAAAAGTTCGATTATATGGTGCCGACTATATGACATTCGAACTTTTAAAAGCTCAACAATGTGATTGGAACGCCCTCTTAGCAGTCTGTAGGATACTGAGTACAGTAACAGGGCTTTGAGTTGGTCCACGTACATGTTGTTTAGGCCAAGTAACCTTTGTGTAAGGTATCTCTGTGGGTGTTCTAGTTGATACATGTGTCTGGACGAACACATGCCAAAGGAGACATTATATTCAATGACTAGCTTAATGAGGACTGAGTAAATGGGTACAATGAAATCCTTAGATCTAGACACAATCCCTTTGTTTATAAGCTGTGCAATATGGAAGGACTTTTTGCAACAATAGACACATGTTGGTCAAAGGTTAGGTCACTGTCCATATAAGTTCCCAAATTCTGAACAACTGGCTCAACTCTTAGAGCTGTATTGTCAGTGTGGTAATTCCCTAGGGTAGATGGCTTCCCAAACTATGGAATAATACATTTTTTGGCATTTTGTTTCAGTCAATGATCTTGATATTAGTTATTTATTTGAGACAAATCTTCCAGCAGGATGGCTAAGTCATTTGGGGATTCAATGAGTGCTCCTGGCGTGCAGTCATCTGCAATCTTGGTCAGCCAGAACCCTTTGGTATTGGCTTTTACTAAAGAAAAGTAGATGCCAAACAGGAGGGGTTACAGCACAGAACCCTGGGAGAGTCTACTGGTGATTGGTCTCTTTGTGGAGGTACCCTCCCCTATTTTGGTTATCTGCATCCTATCTACAAGCCAGTTGGCAATTCAGCGGGTCTATATTAGAAGACCGAACTTTCAAAATTTCGAGTGTTCTAATATCGACCCATTTTCAGCGAACACTGAAAATATCGAAGAAACAGAAAACCAAATTTTTTCCTAAGGAAAGAATTTGGTTGTCCGTTTCTGTTGCTTCAGTATTTTCAGCGCTGTGGTGGAAAGTTACGGGTCGGGTTCAGGTAAGTATGCGATTGTGTGGACATGAGGGTTAGGGCGGGTTAGGTGAGTTAGGGCGAGGGTCAGGTAAGTGCGATTGTGTGGACGTAAGGGTTAGGGTGGGGTAGGTGAGTTATTGTTAGGGCGCGGGGTGAGGGGATTGTGCGATAGTGACGGACCTTAGGGTTAGGGTTTGGGTTAAGGTAAGTGGATAGTTAGTGGTGTATGTATAGTTTAGTGTAGGGTTAGGTGTAAGAGTTTAGGTGTATGTGTGTGGATTGCTGTTTGTTTGGTTTGCTTGTGTTGTGTGTATGTGTTTTGGAACAGCAAATTTTTTTTCCCTAGGAAAAAATTCGCTGTTCTGTATGTTCGATGTTTTAAATTTTCGATTAATAGGGTTCGATATTAGAACACTCGAAATTTTGAAAGCTTGGTGTTCTAATATAGGCCCCAATTCAGCAGATGGTTTAGGGGTTTATTTCCAGTTTATTTAGCTATTCTACTATACCTGAGTGGGAAACTGTGTTAAAATCTTCGGCTTGGTCGAGTTATGTGACATGTGCCATTTTGCCTTCATCCATTGCTTTAGTGACCTTTTCAAATAATCCACCAGGTTGAGTAAACATGACTTGCCCTTGATGAATCCAAACTGAGATGATTACAGTGTTTGGAGGTTCTCTAAGTCCTGATTGATTAATTCCATGATAAGTCTTTCCATGGCTTTGCTCATGAGGCTGGTCAAACTTATTGGTCTGTAACTGCCTGGGTCTGTGGAAGGTCCGCCCTTATGCAGGGGAATGACTGTAGCTGTTCTCCATTCACTTGCTAAAAGCTTGTATGGAGGCTGAGGTTGAACAGTGATGTTAGGAGTGTGGCTAAATCATGTTTCATGCTATTTAAGATGCATCCAAGGATATTGTTCCCACCCACTGATGCACTATTTTTAGCTTTTGAGAGTACTTTTAGGATTTTTTTGTGTGTAATATCTGGAGGTGAGACAGTTTTCAGGCATATGTTGAGGGGCAGGGGGAGTGCAGAGATGGGTAAAGTTAGAGCTAAATGTATTGGCCAGTAGGTTTGCTATACCTTTAGCTTCAGAGCAGGTAACATCTTTCACAATCAGTTCAGTGCACTGCTGCACTGTGCTTTTGAGATTACGAACATAACTAAAAATGTCCTATGAATGCCTTTGACTTGGTAGTTATTTTAGCTTCAGACTTGGCTTTGGTGGATTTCATTAAGCTCCTGAGTTGTTTATTTATTTCTGTGACAAGGACTATAACATTCTGGGAATTACTCTTCTTACTTTTGGTCAAAATTATTTTCCTTTTATTATAAAGCTTGTTGATATTATGGTTCTACTATGTGGGTTTGTTTCGGGGGTTTGCCCTGCACTTATTCCTACAGGGTACAGCTGCATTTATGCAGTTGTTTACATGCTGGTATTGTGTGGTGGTGTACATTTCTGCATATTCAGTGGAGTTAACTGGGTTTAGTGAGGATTTGAAGCTTCCCATTGTATCACTTGTAACACTTAGGAGCAGGTTATTTGTCTTAAAGACATTTCTAAAGGTACCTTGGGTGGAATGGATGTCTGGATTCAGTTTTATTTTGAAAGAACTGCTTTATGGTTAGCCTAACAAGTGATAAGGAATAGCACAAGAGCCTCCCATATTAGTAAGGCCAAGATCCAAGATTTTATTCCCCCCAGGTGAGCACTCTGACTAATTGTTATATTGACAAAGTCCAGGAATCTCTGCGTTTGTTTACTAGTGGTGGTGTAGGTTTTCCAATCTACAGTTGGATAGTTTAGATCACTTAAAAATGGTATTGGGTTTAATATTGAGGGATTCTAGTTCCTGTAGACAGACAGGTGTTATGGCTTTCTTGTGAAATAGAAGGAGTTCTATAGCTAGCTAATATTATGGTATGGGACCTTTCTAATCGTTATTTGGACATGAAGACGCTCTAGTGCATCATGTTGCTTTACCTGCCTTGATCTGGATGCAGATTGAGACACCTCTACCTCTTTCCCATCATCCATAGTGGCAGTCTAAACATGTGGAAGGTGTTATAGCCTTGCACAGCTGGACTGTTCTCTCCTAATTTTAAACCGTGTCTCAGTCACTGCACAGATGTCAGTGTCTTCCAGGGTGAGAAGGACTTGTAGGGAGTGAAGTTTGTTGTTCATGCTCTTAGCATTGATAAGTAACACCTTCATATTTTCCTTTGCTTGTGTGTGAATCAGGTTGGTATTGCATTAAAAAAGCAGTATTTGAATAAACAATGTCTTTGCCAATAATCAAAACCCTAGAGGAGACAGCTGTAGGCCATCCCTGGCAAAGCCATCATCATCTATTGCATCTCCCAAAAGCTGCTTCCCATTCTCTCTGCAAGTTATCTCCTTCTCATTCCTCTCATCTTTTAACTCATAAATTCTGGACACCCCCCAAAAAAAATATTGGGAGGATAAAGGCCTCATATCAAGGACAATGTTTAATATTAATTTAATTCACTTAAAATTAATGGAACAACAGGTTTTGCATCAATTGACTGTAATTTACCATGAAATAAAAATTGGGGGATAGGGCAAACATACTACGCAAAATCAGAGATGTTCTGCAAAATCAGGGACTGTGGGGAGGTATGTCTCCTCTTTATGGATTAGTTCATTTACCACTTTATATGCTTTACTAAGATGGGTCTTCTTTCCTAGTTTTTGTCAATAATAATAGCTCCTATGCAGGTACTACTAACAAAAGGTCCATCTACCTCAATCTGCAGATATCCTGGAAGGCAATACTTTTGTCCCTCCCTCAAGCATACCTCTCAAACTCTTAGAGCAAGAAATCTGAACAAAGCATAAAATAATGGTAGCGCAAAAGCCCCAAAATATGGACAGGTTTTAAATATTACTCTTACAAACTTAGAAAGTTGCTAACAATAACATGATTTGTATTAGCATATATTTTTTGAAGGAAATAAAGTACGAAACTCAAATGTATGTCAATTTAATTACTTCATTCCTCAGTGATTTGCCAGAAAAGTACACATTTTATGAGAAACAGACCAAAAGTAGGAGGCAAAAATCTGGATACCCTCAAGTGGTCCTGTCTGTCTTTCTCACACCTCTGTTGCTCCCAGTATATCACTTTAGTTTTCCTTTCTTTCCAATTTGTAAGCACTCTTTCCTTTTGTATTCCTACTTTACTCTTCCCAGTTGTCAATATGTATTTCATCCATTCATGTTTTTTTCCCCGATTAACAAGCTTCTCATAAACCTAATGCTTGTTTCCCTACATAATGTAGTTCTCTCTTCTATACTCTTAACCCCTGTATTGGATACCTTCCAAAATTCTCTTCATTCCTAACCATATGTTTCATAATTATTTTCCATTTCCCATTCTATAACATAGAACTAAAAAAACTAAATGTTCAGTTGCACTACCTAGCAATATATCTACAAATCAAGAACATTCAACCCTCTAGATTCATTAGGTAATCTAAGTTTATTTCAAGCTGCTTTAGACTAGCCACCATTCCAAACATAGTCCCTTATCATGTTCTTAAAGGACTATGAAATTCCCACACAGCTCTGTTGAGAATAACTGGAATGTGAATAACAACAATATTAACAGGAAAAAAATACTGCTTTTATTCTCTCTAAATCTAACCCTGTCAGCTTCCATCTCTGAATATCACCCTAGATTTTTCATTTGTCTTGTTTATTGACCCCCCCTCAAATGTATTTCCCAATCATATCCTTAAATAATTAAAAAAATCCTTCTATAAATAGTTGTGCTTCCTTTGCACACACACTGATTGAATGTAGTCAATTGCTGTCTGCATAGTTTTTTTTTGCCTTATTGTCCAACATTTTAGCAAATGTATGCTAACTCTGAAATAACTATGCATCAAATAAATCATTGCATCATCCACAAATGATATTTTACATTCCTTCCCCTACAGTCTAATTAATGCCCACATCAAAGATGTCAAGGTCTCCATGTATAGTGCAAAAAATACTGGGGGATAATGGACACATTTACCTTATTTCTCGATATATTCTTAGTTGTTACAGCACTCTGACGTGTAGTTTAACTTTGACTTTTATCATATAATATGCGACCTTCAGTACATTGACCAAAAAAAAAACTTTAACAAAAAAAAAACTTTATCAAAACCACCCTTTTCAATGCCCAACATGATTTTTATCAAAATCCAAGATAAATAAATAAAAAACAAAAGCTTAATAAAAAAACATAACCCAAAGCTATACCAATAAAAAATATGTCAATTCAACAATCATAAAATAAATTAATATAAAAATATGTATATTATTTAAAAATGAAATTATTTAATAAAAAGACACTAATATTGCTGTATGCCAGCTGGTCATACATACTTATAATCAATACAATGTTATCAATATCTGTATTTGTTCTTTTACAATCATATTCTTTATTGTCTAACAAATTACATCACTAATATGACTAATATTAAAAGTGTGAGATACCTATTCTTCTTATCATGCTATAGATATTACTGTCCCCATGTTTGATTCAGTCCCCTCATAATCTTTATGTTCTATAACTATGTTCCTAAAGTTTAAGTTAAGTTTTTTCCACCATAAATAACAGGACAGGAATAAACCTTACATATAAACAAACAAGTAATAACTTTTGTTATTAAGAAAACAATTAAACTTAATAAAGGTAGGAAACAGAAGACAATAAAGGCTTAAAAGGTATTACAATATTTTTAATAAAAGAATTCTACATCACATGGTGTATCAAGTGTAAATTCTTTCAGACAAATAAAACATGTGCTGACATTAAGGAGTGTGATCCATTGAATTAAGTCTGTTAAGTCCTGTAAAACAGTTCACCCCTTTAAAAAAATATAATTTTGTTTGCCTGTTGTTTATTGTACAGTGTGTAACATTATTTGTTCCTGTACACCTGTATGTCCTTTCTGTTTAAAAATTAAAATTAACTAAAAACTTAGAGAACAGTTAAATAAAACATAAAATTTGGCAACAACATGGGACACGAACTCCTTGCTTTATCTAAGCATGTAAAGTTTAGAATATACTAGTTTATAACTAGGTTATAGTGTCATAAGAAGGAATCAAAAGGGGGATTAGTGTACTTTGTTAGGAATAGAGGTATAAGAGGTTGGACAAGACTGGCAGATGTGGCTTGAGATGTGTGCAAAGTGTTTATTAACACCTGTGTCTTGAATAAATAATACACACAAAATAAATAATAATATACTTTATATTTATAAGATGAATATGTTTACATATGTATTACATATTATGATATTTTATTAATTAATATAGTTTATTAACAATAATTATTCTTTTTATCTGTTTATTGTAAGTTTATATTTTTCAACCAATATTTCATGTCATATATTGTCATGATGTGTTGTCATGTGATGTAACATGTGTGTTTTTTATTGGGCTGTTTTTATAACATTGTTTAAAAGTTGCTGGCCTGAAAGCTTTGTTTTTGATAAAGGTTTTTTGCTCTCAACGTTTGGTTTTTTGGTCATTGTTCTATTTAACAGCAGTGTTGGTTTTTACCTTCAGTACATTCACAGAACCCTCAGTAAATCCAAAGGTCCATAACACTTGCATTTATTTTGCTGTGTCTTCTTAACAGCAATGCAGTCCTGTATTTTTGTAAAAGTTTGCCTACCCACAGAAAACCACCTTTGATCACCAGCATGACTGGAACCAATTGAGCTACTCTGTTTACCAGTATTGCGATAAAGAGATCAGAATTGTCATTTAAAAACAATTGGTCTATTTGATGAATAAATTGATATTCTTCTTCCTTAGGACTTACTGTAATCATTATTTCCTTCCACAACTCTGGTATCATCTTAGTGTCAGTACCAAATTAAATAACAATAACAGTTTAATCCTTACCACCTCTGACTGCAAACTCCAAAGCACACTAATTGGCAAAAACATCACTGCAGTTTTCCCCGAGCCAGCTTTATTAATATGCTTGTCAATTTTCCAGTATACTTTAAAATGAAATTATAATTAAATATAATGTAAAAACAAACCCAGCTACACTGGCCCAGGGTATGAGTGCTGCCAGTTTTGTATTTTCTCACTTGTGCGTGTCACTGCATGAAATAAATGACTGTACTCATAAAATATAAGTACCTAGGCACTTAAAATTCCTCATAAAATGAGTACCAAAGTACTTACAAAAAAACTTCCTGAGATAGCTGCTCAAAATAAATGTGATAATTAGGTTCATAGGTAAGTACTAGGCTATCTGCCCAAGGGCATTTATAAGCCTAGCCAGAATGTGTTGGCTTTCGCCACCCCCTTAGATTAGTTCCCCTGTGCCTCTGTCCAGCAGAGCCATTAGTTCCCTGTGCCACTGTCCAGCAGAGCCATTGCAGTGATCCCCGGGGTAAATTTTCTGTTCCCCATCCACCCGTCAAAGTTTTTCTTGAAGAGTGTTAGTGAGGGGCTCTGCCTGATGTATATTAGAATCCTGTTCCAAAGCATGGGGAGTCTCTGGGACAGGATCTATCCCTCCAGCATGTCCTATTTATCATTGTGGTGAGGTTTATATCTCTAGAGCTTGTTGCTCTCCGGGATTTTTTTTTTAGGTGGAGCATGTCCATCAATTCTGGTTTGGACATGGACTTGTATGTCAGGCAGAGATCACCTCTGAGTAAGTGGTTTGCAACCTAGTACAGCTGGAGTTTCTTGAGTCAGGCTGCATAGGGCATCTGTTTGAGGCCAGTAATTCTCTGGGTGAGGTACTTTTGTGGTCTTTCCAGCTGTTGCAGGTATCTTGTAAGGTACATCCCAAATGGGGCATTGTATTCTAGGATGGGTCTAATGAGTGATGAGTAGAGAGGCACAATAACCTCTTTTGTTCTAGATGCGAACCCTTTTGTGATTAGGTGGGCCACATAGAAGGATTTTCTTACCACCTTGGCAATATGATTATCAAAGGAGAGATTACTATCTACTTGGGTCCCCAGATCCCTTATTACATTTTCTGTATTTAGGGGACTACCACCTATGTGGTAGTTCACGGGTACTTTGTTTTTTCCAAAGGGGATGACTATGCACTTTTTGGCATTTAGCTTGAGGGCATGATTTTGATACCAGGTATCCATCTCAGTGAGAGCCATCTGGAGAGTTTCTGCATCAGCCAAAGAATCAGTTATGGCCCCTAGTTTGCAGTCGTCTGCGAACTTGGTCAGCCATAGTCCTCCTATGCTTGCCTGTACCTCTGAGAAGTATATACCAAACAGGAGGGGTCCTAGGACTGAGCCCTGGGGGACGCCACTTGTAACCGGTTTAGAGTCGGACGTAGAGCCTAAAACTCTCACCATGTGGGTTCTATCCATGAGCCAGTTGGCAACCCATCTCGTGACGTAGGGGTTCATGTTCAAGCTGGTGAGCTTGTCTATAATACTAGAATGGGGAATGGTGTCGAAAGCCTTTGTGAGGTCTAGGTAGGCATGTGGACCTCCTTTCCCTCATCTAATGCCTTGGTAACCATCTCAAAGAAGTCCACCAGGTTTAGGAGGCATGATCTGCCCTTAACAAAGCCAAACTGGGAAGGGTCCAAGGTTTGGAGGTTCCCAATGTCTCTGTTAATGAGTTCCATGATGATGCGTTCCATAGCCTTGCAGACCATGCTAGTCAGTCTTATAGGGTGATAGTTCCTGGGGTCCGTTGTGGCTCCACCTTTGTGGAATGGGATAACTGTTGCTGTGCGACACTCTGTGGGTTCATAGCCTGTAGAGAGGCTGAGTTTGAACAGTGTGTTTAGGTGAGGGGTTAGTTCATTTTGGAGCTCTTGTAAGACACAGCCTGGGACACTGTCTGGTCGCATTGAAGCTGTGTTTTTGGCTTTGGATAGGGCTGTTTTAACCTATGTGTCAGTGATCGATGGAGCCCTACATTCTTCTGGTATGGTTATGGGCCCTTTCGGGGGTGAGAGGGGGGTGAAGTTTGCACTAAACCTGTCTGCCAGAATGTTGGCAATATCAGTCGGTTCACTGTATTTTGTGCCATTCTGCACTAACTCAGAGCAGATCTGAGAGTTTCCACTTAGGTTCTTGACATAGCTAAAGAATGCTTTGTGGTTATCTTTGGAGTCATTGGCAATTTTTTTTTTGAAACTAGACTTGGATGATTTAATGAGGGATCGTAGTTTCTTGCTGATACTAATCAGGGATGTCTTTCCTTCTTGGGATTTTACTCTTTCCTGTACTAGTTTCCTCCTTCTGTTGTATAGCTTGTTTATGGCAGGGGTCCACCAGACTGGTTTCCTTTTCTTGGAGGCGTGAGTCTTGGTTTTACTTGGGATAGCACATTCCATGCATTCCTGCAGATCCTCATAGAGTGCCTTTGTAAAGGTTTCAGCAGCTTGGACAGCATTGTCCTTTAGCATGGGGGCTGTGAACCTTTCCACCTCGGTCTTAAGTAATGTGAAGTTTGCTTTTGAAAAGTTTTTCATGGTGGTTTCATTGATTGGGGGTGGGGGCAGAATGTGGATATCCAGAGTGATTAGTCTATGGTCTGATCTAAACAGCAAGGGGTTGACCTCTGGTGTGGAATACCGGTAGCCCATGTTGGTGATGACCAGGTCCAATATGTTGTTCCCTCTGGTGGGGGTGTTGACCAGTTGATCCAGGGCATTTGAGTTTATAAATTCTAGGAAGTGTTGGGCAAGGGAGTTAATACTTGAGTAGTTCTCCTAGTTTATGTTTGGGTAATTGAAATCACCCAGTATTAGGGTGTTTGGTAGAACCTTCATATTTCCCAGTGTCTCCAGAAATGCGGAATGGGGGTCCTGGGCCATGGTGGGTGATCTTTAGCAAGCTAAAATTTGGATTGCAGTTTTGCCCATTGTTAGTTGGACATGGATGATCTCTGATGCATTGTGCTGCACCACTAACCTGGTGGTATGGGTATCCTTGATGAATATGGATACACCCCCGCCTTTTGTTTTTCGGTCCTGATTCTGTGGCCGAAAGGTATGGTATGAGTTATAGCCTAGTAGTGCTGGAGTACTCTCAGGAGCCTTAAACCAGGTTTCTGTGACTGCACAGATGTCGATGTTCCCCATACTGAGGAGTGCCTCGAATGCGTGCATTTTGAGGTTTAGACTTCTGGCATTGAGTAGCATTACCCTCAGTTTTTGGTTACTTGTGCTATTTATGGTGGTGGGTTTGTCTTTTGAGCCTTGCCTAAAAAAGGAACTATGGGGGCGGCAAGATCCTTGGCCAGTATTCAAAAGCCTAAGGCAAGCCATCACTTGTGAAGCAATGTGGCTTGTCAAGCATGTCATCCCAGGCGGACAGATACTGGATCCCCTTTGAATGACACCAGAAACTTAGCCAGTTGTTGAAATTGATCATTTTTTCTTTATACTGTGGCATCATTCTTGGTGAAGGCAGGATGCTACTCAGGGACAGGGCCATACCGGCCTGGGCTACATGATCAGAGAGCTCTTCCATATCTCTTTTCATGTAGTCCAGGGAGGTATGTCTCAGGTCATTCACACCAACATGGACAATGACAGAGTTGTATTTGTACTTGTTCTGAAGTGACCTGAGTGCTTGTGTTATGTGGCGGATCCTGGCACCTGACAGGCAGCTAACTGTAACCTTCTCCTTCTCCAGCCTAGTTAGTGGGACATCAGTGTGCCTGACTATAGAGTCTCCTATTACTAGTGTGTTGGGTATGTTATTTTGTGTTAAGGGCTGTGATTGCGTGGCACACTGATAATGAGAAGTATGTGTTTCATAGTTGGTGATGGGGTGTGGAGGTTGCTTGGATGTCTGCTTTGGAGGCCTCTGTTGCTTTTGCAGATTTTTATTTAGAGCCTCTGAGTATGTTTTCATGTATTCATGTGTGTTATTTGCCAGTGTTGGTTTATTAGGTGTTTGTGAGACTGGTGGTGTGTTGCAAGTATTACCCTTCTCCTCTTGACTGTCAGTTCCAGTCTTGGGTTGAGAGAGCTTTGCCTCCAGTTTGGCTGCATAATTGCATCTCTCACATATATTAGTGTTTGGTGGTAGGAGGAGAGGGTTGTCTGTGTTCATGAGGCAGTTGTAACATTGCCTCAAAATGCCCTGATTCACCAGTTGGACTGGAGAGTACATCGGAAACTGCCCTTTGGACATGCATGAACAGGTAGAGTAAGCTGTTTTTCTGACTGGCTGGTGAGGACGAATAGAGAGCCTTGTCCTTCTGGACAGTATAGGGGGGTCTAGTGCTAGGGTTAATTAGTGCTTGCTATGAGTTTTAAGCAAGTGCTTTACTGTGAAATGAATGGTTTGAGTGCAAAAGTTCAAGGTTTGTCTAGTTCTAAGGGAAAAATTGAAGAGTAGACTTTGTGGAGCCGAGAATAGTTTAACTCTTGCTAAATGGCGCTGCCCAGTGCACAAAACTGCACAAATGCGTTTTTTATAGCAGGGAAGTGAAAGAGATAGAAATTAGCCCAAAATGGCCAATAAACTACTAACTTCTGGGCTGAAACCACTCCTCCAGGGACAGATAGGCTGCTCAAAGCTCCCCTCTCTCACAGGTGAACAGAGAAACTTCCTTCTATCCAAGTAAGGTATGGGCAACACAGAAACTTGTAACACAGCCCTGGATTCAGCAATAACCTGAAAACTGGACTATACTAGTTCAGAAAGGCGTGAAAAGTATATTTTTTTGTTTTTTTGGGTTTTTTTTCAGAAAATAGAGCAGATACAATCAAAATTAGCCAAAAATGGCCAATAAACTACTAACTTCTGGGCTGAAACCACTCCTCCAGGGACAGATAGGCTGCTCAAAGCTCCACTCTCTCACAGGTGAACAGAGAAACTTCCTTCTATCCAAGTAAGGTATGGGCAACACAGAAACTTGTAACTCAGCCCTGGATTCAGCAATAACCTGAAAACTGGACTATACTAGTTCAGAAAGGTGGGTAACAAGTATATATATATATATATATATATATATTCAGAAAATAGAGTAGATACAATCAAAACAACACTTTAAATGCACAGAAAAGGCTATCACACTTTAGTGTGTAGCTTACAACAGTTAAACAGATTATATAAACACAAAAATGACTTAATTTAAGTGCAGGCAGCAAATAAGTACAATATGCAGCAATAACAAACTTTTTAAATCACAGATTCGCTAAAAAACTGCCGTTTTAGGCGGAATTAGTTAAGACAGCAAGAAAAGCAGAAAAATGATAATCACTCCAAAGTCACTCTTTTGTCTCTCTGCTGCTGCAGACTCTGCAGAACACCTGGAAGGCACTTGCTGAGCAGAATACAAGCGCAAAAACTGCACAAATACAGTTTTTATAGCAGGGAAGTGAAAGAGATAGAAATTAGCCCAAAATGGCCAATAAACTACTAACTTCTGGGCTGAAACCACTCCTCCAGGGACAGATAGGCTGCTCAAAGCTCCCGTCTCTCACAGGTTAACAGAGAAACTTCCTTCTATCCTAGTAAAGTATGGGCAACACAGAAACTTGAAACACAGCCCCGGATTCAGCAATAACCTGAAAACTGGACTATACTAGTTCAGAAAGGCAGGAAACCAGTATTTTTTTTTCAAGTAAATAGAGCAGATACAATCAAACCAACACTTTAAATGCACAAAAAAAGGCTATCTCACTTTAATGTGTAGCCTACAACAGTTAAACAGATTATTTAGACACAAAAATGACTAAATTCAAGTGCAGGCAGCAAATAAGTACAATATGTAGCAATAACAAACTTTTTAAATCACAGAAACGCTAAAAAACTGGCATTTTAGGCAGAATTAGTTAAGACAGAAAGAAAAGCAGAAAAAGGATACTTAATCACTCCAAACTCTTGTTTGTCTCTCTGCTGCTGTAGACTCTGCAGAACACCTGGAAGGCACTTGCTGAGCAGAATACAAGCGCAAAAACTGCGCAAATGCAGTTTTTATAGCAGGGAAGTGAAAGAGATAGAAATTAGCCCAAAATGGAATTTCAAAGCAGTCTAACAACTTTCCAACACAACCTAGATCAATGGATGGGTGACCACAAACTCACTCCTGGGGTGGTGCCCATGTCCCTCCTGGACAGAGGAAGTTTGTATTAACTACCATAGACCCTTACCTCTGCGAACTTCACACACCTAACCACCGATAATTGGAGCAATTTGGGATAAATATGATTAGGCTTGTAAGGGCTCCAGGGGCATTAGCCTAGTAACCTTCTATAAACCTATGAACCTGTGAATCCCTAGTTTGAGTAACTCTGATATTATTCATTTTGCAAATATGTAAATGGTCCATCAGAATGGGATACAAGGATGCCTTATATACCAGACATAGATCGCCTCTTAACAGTCTGTAAGAAACAGAGTATAGAGACAAGGCTTTCAGGTTATTTGCATAGGCTATGGTATTTACGCCCTGTATTCTTTTTGTGAGGAACCTCTGTGGAAGATCCATCTGTTGCATATGCTTGGTCAGCTTCATACCAAAGAGGCTGATCTACTCAATGGTGGGCATGATGAGGGTCGAATATAGTAGAACAATGACTTCCTTGGACTAAGATATCATGTCTTGCTTACAAGTTGAACAACATAGAATTCTTTCCATACTACCTTAGACACTTGGTTGAAACACAGGTTGCTATCCACATACTTTCCCAACTTCCTGACTACTGGGTGTGTTATCTATAGGGTGGAAGACTTCCTAAATGGCACTATTATGCATTTCTTGGCATTGAGTTTTAAGCTGTGGTTTTGGCACTAGTATTTGTCTGTGTAAGTCCTTCCTGTAAGATGTTAATGTCTTGGAGAGATTCTGTGACTGGTTGTAATTTACATTCATCTACAAGCTTCAGCAGCCAGAAATCCTTGACACTGGCCTTGAGGACGTGAAGTAGATGCCAAAAATGAGCAGACCCGGCATGGAGCCCTGAGGGACTCTGCTAGTGACCAGCCTCTTTGTGGAGGTGGTGTTTCCTATCCTTACTTCCTGAATCTTATCTGTGAATCAGCTGGCTATCCAGCATATAATATAGGAGTTATGGCTATATTCACAAGTTAAATATTGTACCAAATGCCTGAACCAGGTAAAGGTAAGCAGTATACACCATTTTGCCCTCATTTATTGCCTTGGAGGCCTTCTCAAAGAAGTCCACCGGGTTAAGTAGACATGATCTGCCCTTTATTTATTTATTTATTTATTTAACATTTGTTTACCAGGAAAGTCTGACTTGAAACAAAGCCAATTTTCAGTGGAGACCTGGGGTGAAACATTCCAGATGCATGTCTTTGTAACATGAGAGGAAACTGGGGTACCCGGAGAAAACCCACACAAATGCAGGGAGGGCATGGAGACTCCACACAGAAGGAACTCCAGCCAAGAATCAAATCAGAGAACATCTTGCTGTGAGGTGGCAATGCTACCGCTGCACCACTCTGCCACTGATGAAACCAAATTGGATTGGATTCAGTCTGTGAAGGCTTTCTATGTCTTTATTAATCATTTTCATGATAATCATTTCCATGGCAATTTGCATATGAAAATAGTCAGACTTATGGGTCTGCATTTCCCGGGGACCTTTGATGGCCTGTTCTTGTGCAGAAGGAGGGACACTGTAGTTCTCCATTCACATGGCACAAAGCCTGTCTAGACGCTATGGTTAAACAGTGAAGTGACTCCAGTAGTCCTGATAGGTCATGTTTCAATCTATTTAGGAGGCATCCTAGGATATTATTAGGTCTCATTGAAGCAGTGTTATTGGCCTTAGAGGGTGCATCTAGGACCTGCTCCTTAGTGATACTTGGCGGGGAGGATAGCTGTGGAGAGAGGGGATAAAACTGGATCTGAATTTGTCTGCCAGCAGATTTACCACATCTTCCAGCTCCATGTAGGTGGCTCCCTTTACATTCAATTCTGCACACTGTTGTGTGCCAACTTTGAGGTTTCAGACATAGCTAAATAAAGCATTGTGGTTGTCCTTTGCCTGGGAGGCTATCTTTACCTCAAATTTGGCTTTAGTAGACTTAATTCACCCTTTTAGTTGTTTAGTTTGATGACAGTGTTTTTATCATGCTGGGTGTAGCACTTCCTAATCTTGGCTATGACTTTTGTTCTTTTGTTGAGCAACCTGTTTATGTTGGATTCCAACGCAATGGCTTGTTTTTTGAGTTAGTTCCGGGCTTATTTCTGGTAGGCACAGCTGTCTCTATGCATTTATTGATAGAATTGTACAGGTTTTTTGTGAGCAATTCTGTATAGGCAGCTTTGTTCTCATTTTATTTGGTGGGGGGGGTGGCTGACATTTTGATGGGTTATCACATAGCAGTAGGAAGTTTGCTTTATGATAGTTCCTAAATGTTACAGGGTTAGTCCGGGTTAATAAATTGATTTTTACTACTAATAGCTAATGGATCTCTATCCAGAGAAGCAAAAATAAAGAGAAACACCAGGCAAAGCTGCTCATTCTCCCTCTGCTTATTATTACTATTGGTTATGGAGGTACTATCCAAGAGGGCAGAAAGTACATTAGATGGCTAGAGAGTAGCAGAAGTGCAAAAGACCATTTCTGACTATTTGCAGACAATTGAATACTGATAACAGAAAAAAAAAACAAAAGGGGGGGGTGGCATCCAGAAAGCTTTAAAGCTGTAATGGGGCTGTAAAAATAATCTAGTGTGTTTTTTAATGATTTTTCTCCTTTTCCAGTTATCAGGATCGCCATATCCTGACTTGTGAGAAACCCATCATTCAAGCCACCATCAGTGTATTTTAGTATATAACTTACCATTTTATGCCAGCCTTATAGCTCCAACAAACAAGATACACACAATACTGGGTCCTTTGAGCATACATCCTTCTGAGCACACTCATCATGGTTACTGGCAGACTGCTTGGTGAGCACATAAGTCCTGGTCCTTGTGTTGTACTTTTACTAGAAGGCCCCGCTTCTGCTGCATAAGAAAGTCACAGGAGATGGAGGTGCCTTCCTTTGAGTTTTTTCTGCGTCCAGGTCGTTAACTCATTTCAAGTCACCTGTGCCACAACTAGGATTTCATCCTATTGCTCCAGTATACCAGCAGTAGACATGAGTGTTTTACCATAGATATTCATCCACTTGATATTTATCATATGAATGTTGCAAAAAGTGTATTTGAGATAGCTCCCTGTTCAGATAGTAAAATGATTGCTTGACTAGAAGGAAGTCACCAAGTGAGTTATAAAATGTCATTCTAAACTGAAACTAAGTTGAATGAGATGCAAAGCTTTGAGACTAATATACAGCCCATTCTTTACCTCATCTATTGTATAGACAGTGATGTGTGTTGCCCAAAAATGTTAATTGGTATACTAAAAAAAGCTACCAAATTTATACAGAGTTAGTAATTATTTTCATGGATGGGGACATATGCTTATAAAGGGGAAGGCTTAAATTTGGAAAGTAACTACATGGTATTGGCATTGATGTTTAATTCCAGTTTAGAGGCATAACTTCAATGAAATGTGGATGCAAATCATGCCATCCTACTTGCTATGTGGGATCTCACCAGCAGTATATTGGTTTCAAGCTGGATTCTTGTATAAAGGACTAAGAATGTAGTATATCTAGGCCTCCTTGGATGTTAGACTTAAAAGTGCAGTATCCTTAATGGTATCCCTTTTGAATTAAGTGACATTTGCCTTGCAGTATTGATTCACTTGCACATTTTTAAAGAATGAGCCAAAACCACTCATCATAACTAGCAATGCATACTTCTGGCCTAGATATGATGGTTCTAGAGCAATTATCTACTTTTCCTCTCCCTCCTACTGTTTATTCCAAACCGTCAGTGACAACTCATGGCCTTTGCACTTCTGTGATGGTGTTAATAAACCTTGGTTGCCCGAATTGCTTTTTTCCAATTGATTTTTCAGTTATGTCATAGAGAATAAGCATTCTAGAGTCAGTATAGGTTCATAGGTTCATAGGTTGGCACTAGGCTATCGGCCCTATGGCCTATGCAAGCCTAGCCATAACAATTCCCTGGATATTTCTTCCCACAATATTTACTTCTCCAGGCCCCTGTCTAGCAGGGCGACTGACATGAACCCCGGGGTGAATTTCCTATCTCCCATCCAATCATCAAGGTTCCTTTTGAAGAGGGCCAATGAGGTGCTCTGCTTGATATGTATGGGCAGACTGCCTATATTGTCTATTCCAGAGTATGGGGAGTCTCTGGGTCAGGAACCTATCCCTCCAGCATGTTTTGTTCATTGTGATGACAAGGTTTAGATCCCTGGAGCATGTGGCTCTGAGGGATTGGGATTTCTTTAAGTGGAGCATGTCCAACAGCTCAGGGTTTGACATGGCCTTGTATGTTAAGCAGAGATCGCCTCTGAGTAGATGATATGCCACAGAGTATAGCTAGAGTTTTTTTAGATGGTCAGTATATGGCATCTGCTTTAGGCCTGTGATACAAGCCTGTGATACAAGAACAAAGGGGCATTCACACGTATGGGCAGTATAGAGTTTTCAAACTCCTGCCACATTGCATGAGAGTGTTGGAGACAGTGATTGATAAATGAATATGAAGAGCAGAAGAAAGAAAGATGGGAGATGAACAGTTCAGATTCAGATCAGGGTGCAGCACAACTTACTTAATGTTTGCAGTTAGATAGTGGAGAAGAAGCTAGAGGTGAGGGAAAAAGTCCAACTGGGTATTCCTAGACTTGGAGAAAGTATACAATAAAGTCTCAAGAAATCTAATTTGGGCAGTCTAGCAATGGTACAAAGTCCCAGAAACATTGATACAATTATTGCAGGCTATGTAAAACAACGCAATGCCACAAGTACAAACAGTTTTCAGACTTACAAAGGGGTTCCCAGTCAGAGTGGAGGGTCATCATGTTTCAGCTTTGACCCTATTGCTGTTAATACTGGTAATGGATATATTAACAAACAGGTTGGAGGGGACAGATCAACAAAGCTGCTGTATGCAGACAATATGGCATTACAGATAAACCTTTAGCAAATTATAGGGGGCTGGAATGCAAAACTAAAGGCACATGGGCTGAAACTGAGTACAGACAAGACATTTGTCATGGCAGCAAATGGGAGAAATGAGAAGATAATGAATAATGACATAGAAGGGAAAATTGTGCAACGTTACCAGCTTTTAAGTATCTGGGAGAGGTGCTTGTAGAGAAAGCAAGTTTGAATAAGGAGGTCAAAGCTTGAATCAGAGGGGCTGCAGACAACTGGCAGAGAGTGTCAGGGGTAGTGTGTGATGGACGAATGTTAAAGAAGCTGAAAAGTAGTGCATACAGTTCTTATGTATGGTAAAAAAAATATACACAATGAAGGCCAAGCAGTTGAGGAAGCTAGAGGTGAGGGAGATGAACTGTCTCAGAGAGAGGTACTGGGATGCACACTGTGCGACAGATAATGATGTCATTAGAGCAGAAGACAAAATAGATCCAGTGCAGAGAAAGACAAAGAGAACAGGTTACAGTGGTTCAGATAGATGTGCAGGAAAACAGATGATGATTTGGTGAAAAAGATTTTGGAGACAGAAGAAGAAGGCAAGAAAAGCAAGGATGTCCAGCAAAGAGATGGACAAATTGTGTGAGAGAAGACCTGTGAGGGTCAGGCATGGATGTTGAAGAAGGTAGAAGATTGACTTTAAATCTAGGGAGGTGGAGAAAGTTAACCCATGAAGAAAAGGGGACGAAGATGATGATGAAGTTTATAATGATGATGATTTCACCTGAGTCATATCCCATCCTTAATGCCCTTCTGTTATTAGCACGATTGCTATATATAGTGTTAAGCTACATGTAAGAAGTTCTCATGTAAGAAGTTCTCATGTAAGAAGTTGTCATGTAAGAAGTTCTCATGTAAGAAGTTCTCATGTAAGAAGTTCTCATGTAAGACGTTCTCATGTAAGATGTTCTCATGTAATAAATACACTGCTATTGCTTTCTAAATGCCCTCTCTTTTTAAAGTAAAGAATTTAAAATCTTAGTATATTGACTTGAGCTGCTGATTTTGTAGCATCTATAGTTAACATACATTTACATTCTGCTGAAATATAAATCTTCCTCAATCTCTTCTTATTGTAGAAAATTTCCAGTGCTCACTAGAGCTACTTGGTTAACAAACTCTGTATAAATAGTTTGCCTAAATATTTCATATACCGTATCACCCTCCTGTCCCTGCCAACTTCATTACAGCAGACCCCACCTTTTCCTGTATCTGCCCACCTGTACCTATACACTGGACTTTCTTCAAGAGTCATCTACACTTTGTGACATGTGGTCTCCAGAACTATATGCCACACTGCAGGATGACCTTATTGCTGCTTAGTATCCTTGAGTGAAGACTTCTTACTTCAGGACAGAATCACCCTTAGATACTGGAGGCTGTTTGTATTGGCTCCTTACAAGAACTGTATGTCCTGCTAGGGTGAGTCTTGACTCTTCAAAAACTAAACCAGTATTCAAACAGAAAAACAGTTGAATTATGAAACTCATTCGTCCACCTGTCAGGAATTTTTGCACTTCTGACATACTCCTGACATTATATACTAACAATGGGATATCTGTGTCTCTAAGTAGGGGGAATACTCCAAGATGCTAAAACTTTGGACTTGGTGTTTCTCTCCTTCAATCATGCATGCAGTTTCACAGTTCCAATAATAGCAATTGAAGTCCTCATATTATCCACAATCACCCTTCTCATCTTGGTGACTAATAGAGCCCTTTCTTGGCCAGATGTACAGCGATGGTGTAAGAATGGCATAGGTTATTGATATTTAGTCCGTGGTGCAAGTCACTGCAGGTGTTGATAGTCATCACTTTGCACCTCTGCAGTTTAGTAATAAAGGCAAGGTTGACTGCTCTTAATGACTTGTATTGGCTGCAGACAGTATTCTACTTTTTTAAAAAATTAATTTCATTGACAAATACACTTTTGCAAAATTATTGAGTGCAACTTAATGGATTGTCTATATAAAGCAAGCCCTTGATTAAAAATGGTAGCTCACAAAAGGGAATAAGACATTGTGATATGATTAGAATCCCACCCAGGCTAATCATCTCAACCCACCAAGTTTCCAACTACCTTGTTCATATTGCTGTATACCTCCTGTCTTTATAAGCCTTCTTATACTCAAAACATAACTTGTTAAAAAAAATTATATGCTAAAACTGTTGTAATTCTTGCTTACTTTATAGACACTATGTATTTGATTCTTCTAATTTAAGTGAGATTTGCATGGTAAAATGTTTTATTTAATTTTGCTTGCTTTGTAGACACCATGTTAAGAACCTTGTCATTTCAAATTCTATTTGCAGCTTCTATTTGCATTTGCATGACTATTTATGTTCTATTTTTTTCTTGCTAAATTTCCTTATTTCAAATCTAACACATTCTATATAACCTTCTTGGAGCTTTTCTCCCCGGGTCTCCGCTGAAAACGGGCTTCTGGCCCAGTTGGACATTACCCGGTTAACAAATGAAATAAATAAATAAATATTAAAATAAATTAGCTTAATCATGCTTATAGTTTAGCTTTTAACATGTGATGCTCTGCATGATTAATGTAAGGGAAGTTTTTTGATAAAACATTATACAAAGTACAAGATGGCTTAATTTTCAGGAACTATTTGTTCTTTCTATTTTGGAGATCTGCAAAGTCATCTTTTGATGTCGTAACGCATCACATTTGTATTAGTTATTTTATATGAATTAGTCTGATGTGTCATACAGTGTGAGTTTGTGTGTGTGTGTGTGTGTGTGTGTGTGTGTGTGTGTGTGTGTGTGTGTGTGTGTGTGTGTGTGTGTGTGTGTGTGTAAGTATGCATAATCCTGCTTCTTCTCATTTAATAATTACTTGGCACAGCTATCTGACTGAAACACTGTATTTATTAGAATACACTGCCTTTTGCTTTTCTTTTCAGTTTACTCACATGAATAGGTCAGCATTACATGTATCTGTTGTGTCTTAAAGTAGCAATGCATGCTATTTGGAAAGTGACTTGGATAAATCAGTTTCTGCAGGGCTGTAGATTTCATAGATGAGACATGGTTATGACCCAGTTGTGCTATTCAGTTAATGCTAGCCTGTAAACAATTCAGGTACCTCGTAAATAGCCATTCATATTGTATGCAGTTCACAATATAAAAACTATTAGACAAGAACATTTGAAAAAATCTTTTTTAATCAGCAAGTCAAGGCTTGATTACTACAGAGCTTCCTGACTCGGAATTAGCGGTGAAATGATATGATACTTATTGACATCTATCAGTGTAAGGCTATGCTTTTCCTTCAGTTAAATATTAAGTGTTGGGAGTGCTACGTCTCAGATGCAAATTATATGACCATCTGAAAATGGGTGGATGGATGGATGGGTGGATGGGTGGACGGATGGTTGGATGGATGGATGGATGGATGGATGGATGGATGGATGGATGGATGGATGGATGGATGGAAGATCTGGAAACTGAAGATTTATGGTGGATACCAGTCAAATGCCCAGTTTCTTTATAGGGGATGATGAAGTATATGGCCTAATAAAAAGTGTGCTGGAACCTTATTACTTAGGGTGTGTATTTATCCAAGATCATTATTCACATCTCTCCCCTACTCTGAATGGCTTCAAGGTGCTTCCAACAGCTCTGTGTAAGAAGTCAGGGACCTTATCATATCAACCCTAGTGCTTCAAAAATACAGCGTGATTCAGACAAAATAATCTCAAATTGTGAATTTTGCTGTTATACTTTGTAAGCATTTTTGCAAGAAATCTTCACTTCTGTTGCACCCCTGATCTGTAGGACAATGGCCTCTATCACCCACCTTGGCTACTTATATGTACTGAATTACGGTACTTCAGAGTAAACGGAATACTCCAAGATACCACAGTCTTGACATGAGTACACATATTTCCCAACGTACACTTACAGTTCTGAAGATAACATTTACAGTCTTAGAACCTGCAACTGGCACCTGGTGTGGCTCAGATAGCAAGACTCCAGACATCTGGAAGCTTTGCTTATTATGTTGTGATGCCAGATCTATGCAGCTTCACTCATGGAGTGCAGTCCTCATATTTTCCAGAAATCTGAAGAGTTTGAGAAATAATTATTAATTTCATTAGTTATTTGCAAAAATCTATATTGTAGTTAAACATTCATAAATAAAATAGTTTTATTAAACAGTTGTTATCATATGTTTACTTAACAGAAATGTTACGCGACTATAGTCAGTTATACTGCGTCACTACATTTGACAAGGCCTTCTGTTTAAACAGACACATAAATGAATGTCGGGTAATATTTTAGTAAAGTAAGCAATAACTGGCATAATTTTGCAATTTGGAGTTTGTTTATCACACGTGTTATACTGTGTGACTTTTGTCAAGTCATTAAATTATAGCAAAGCTCTTTGATCATTTCTGAAAACAGACATTTTTGGTGGTTTTGTGGGGTGGGATTTGTGGGCATTAGCCCAGCACAGGAGTGTATCACATCTAACTAAGCAGAGTGGGTGTGCAAAATAGAGTGTACACATTGGGCATAGAACCACAGGAGCTACACTACTTGTCAGCTAAAAGACAGCAGCATACAAAAATATCTGTACCAGATGCTAGCCATGATCACCCATGACTCTTCCATTCCTTGTCCTGCACTTCTGAATTTTAGGTATCAGGAAGGAATGAAAAACTTGAAGAAGACAGGACTCAGTTTCTGGGGAAAAGGTAGACATCAAAAACAAGTAAAAAAAATGACACTTACCAATAAAAATTCTTATTATATTGTCAAAGTTTAAATATTTAAATAATTAAATGTGACTCCTTCTGCCAAAGAAACAGATGACACATAATAAAGCAATATTTAATTCTTTATCAATATTTTCTAGTAATGTTTTCTCATTGGGTCATTTTACTAATGTTAATACAACCGTTTACCTGTAGATATTGACCTACTGAAATAAAGATGAAGAGAATTTAATGGAAATATAAAAATCTTTAAACAGTTCATTTTTGCCAATAAATTCACATTGTGGAACATAAACTAGCAAAATGATTATATTTAAAACAGTTCTGAGCAAAACAGATACACACACACACACACACACACACACACACACACACACACACACACACACACACACACACACACACACATGAACCAGTTATATGAGCAGCTCCCAGGAAAACTCACACCCTTAGGTCTTTTCATCTCTTGCCAAGAGATATTAAGAATGTTTATTTGGCAAGGTCTTGCAGACTATGAGATGAGAGATACTTTAATACAGTTTTTATACTCTGTAAAAATGTTTCTCTACAGTTCTAAATTAGTAATTTCTTACTACAAACACACCCAAGATAAATTGGCCACATATTCAATTAATTTGTTTAACCTCTTCAGAAATGTAATTACTTGACCGGGAAGCTGAGTTTCTCTCCCTCTTGCTGGTTACAGGGTGTGAGCATTTTGCACAGTATATTTACAATAATAAAAATTAATGTTTTTCATGAACACGGAAAGTTTAATTTAACAAAACTGACTTTAATGTTAGGAGCAGGGTGCAAAGTGCAAATACACACATACACCATATTTGAATGCCTTTGCATCCTTAGGAAAATTATTGCATAATCCTTTCTCTTAAACTGGATGTTTCACTTCTCGCAACATCTTGCAACACTCCTTACAAATATTGTATTTTGTGGTGGGACTGTAGTCTTCCAGTGTCAACCAGTTGGCTTTTTAGCTAACAGCAAAATTAAGCTTAACAAAGCTGTGCTTGGCCCATTTGGTCATTGGAGAAATACCTAAAAAGTATAAGAAAGACAATAAAACTATCTTAATAGGCTACAATTCACTCATTATATGAATGCTGCTAATCTCAGACAGCCCCCAAATATATGTATCTAAGTATTTGTGTTATCCTTATTACACCTCCAACAAATATTTAGTATTTCCAGATACACTTTACTAAACCTTCTTGATGTTTAAAAAAAATTTGTGAAGATATTTCATGTCGAATATATGACATTTCCTTGACTTAGTTTTATATGCTATTCTATACTATTAGGTTCATAGAGAAGTACTACAAAATCAGTCTGCAGACCATGTCAAGCCCAGCCAAAAATCCCTGCTCAAAATTTCCTTCTAGTCTCAGGAAGAGCATGAGAAGACAGACTAGGACAGAAATTGAGGTATGCCTTGAAGGTGGCAAGGGTGCTTCTCTACTGGACATGCAGTAGGTTTATTTCAGAGGTAAGGGATATGTTGGAATATGAATCTGTCACACCAATGTGTCTTATCTATCTGCTGATGAAGGTTTAGTTTCTTTAACCAAGTATTTAATGAACCATTAGTTCTGCAAAGGAAGAGGAGATTAGTCAGGGTTAAATCTTTCATGGCACAAAAGGATAGGTATAAATCTCCATGGAGAAGTCTGTAAGAGACTGAATACACAGAAAAGACTGCAAGTCTTATAGGTGTCAAACCCACATATCGCTCCTAATAACTTAGATTTTTGAGGCCACTGATCTTTTCAGTGAGGCCCTGAGGTCTCAAGTTGAGTGATATGTTTAGATAAATACATGTCAAATGGTGCATTATATTCAGTAGTGGGGGGGTGTCCAACTCTTATGTCATTTTTGTATTGCTCTTATTAACTGAGAATGTTTAATTACCTATAAATCTATGTAGATTTTACTGAAATACATTTAAAACTTGTTTTCTCTAATTGAGAATCTTGTAGAAAAGTAAACTACCAAGGAGCAACAGAATCACTTTCGGTTCAATTTCTCCAAGTCTTTTGGGTTTCTAATACCATGACCAAAATGGACACTATTACTAAATCAAAGTATAATTACATTTCATGAAATAAGTATTATTTCAATCTTTGATGCTAGCCAAGAGTGCTATTCTCAGCACCCACAATGTGCCTAGAACTGACTCATTCTGCAATTCATATATATTTACATGTATCAGTAGCATATCTAAATATCACTGTCAATTATTTTTTATGAAACCCATTGCTCCTACTATTATTGTGACTGTCTGGGTATCCTTCTTCCACACTGCCCTCATTTCTGCCTGCAAATCCTAGTATGACTTTGTGTCTCCTTGTATGTAAGACATACACTGGATGTAATAATCTCAATGGTCAATGCTACTCTTGTCTTCTTTTCACAGACGACTATATCTGGTTCTCTCGCATCTTTTTTATGAACTATTGGTAATGGGTGATCCAACATAATACAAACTTCATTATTCTCTATAATGCTTTGTGGCGTATATTTCCATTGCTTTTCAGCTACTTCATTATTGTAATGTTTGCACAATCCTCAGTGCAACAGTCTTGCCACATTATTATGCCTTTCTGCGTGCCATTAGAGTATCTCACCTAGCAACAGGATGTGCAACTGTTTCCAGTTCTGTTTTACAGAATCTGCACTTCCTTGTTTCTCTCACATATTCAATGGACTTTGTAAACTAATGTGTACGCAGTCCACTCTCCTGGGCCACTAACATTAACCTTTCATCTTTTGGTTTAAACACACCTCTCCTTAACCATTCCTGCTTCAGATCCTGATCAACATGAGGATGTTCCAGTAGTTCTCTGTACTTGTAGTTATATTTATACCGTTTCCACATTTCTTTCCTTCTCATCTAATCCTTCTTCTTATAGTCTTTCTTTAGTTTTTATGGCACATTCAGTTGCTGCCTGATTTCTGTCTACTTTTGGTTTGGTTTCCTGTACCTGCTTGACACCAATATGCTTCTGCTAAACTAAGCAGGGAAGTCATCTTAGATTTGTTCTTGTTTCAAAACTTTCACTATGTTTGGAACTGATGAGGTCAACAGATAAGTATGCAGACCTATGATTGCAGATTTATACATGCAAATAATTTCAAGGAGGTTGTAAGGTTCCACTTTGGGACAGTAATCAAGGAGCCTAAATCCTCACCACTGACACTAGACAGGGGCATTCACTTAGAATACAAATGGATACACTCGGTATTTCCAGTTGCAGATCTCTCTGCATCAAGCACAATTTCCCTTAAGAGCACACAGGGAACACAGTCAGCCTGAGGTCTGGGTTTCTCTCTGTCTCTCCCCACATCCCCAGTAAGGCTCCCCACTGGCAATGCTTTGGAGTTAAGTACTCAGCTGAGTGCCTAAGCCAAGTCCTCCACTACCCTCCTTCTATGAAATCAGTGCATCTTGTCCTTGCTCAAGTAGCTGACACACACACTCTTTGAGATTTAATTTTCACACACACACACACACACACACACACACACACACACACACACACACACACACACACACACACACCTGGTGAAGGCTGGCACAGATTACCTGGTCTACTAATGTTGCTCAGACTATAAGGTAGAGTCACTTCCACCAGTCAGTTACTATAAGGCTCTTAAAAGGGTATCCAATTATACCGAGTGAAATTAATATTAATACAAATGGTAATGCTGACCAAACAGACAGGCTTTCAGGAGTGGCCAGAGTTATCACCAACTAAATATGTGCAAATATGCTCAAAATTTAAATATTTTCTAAACAGGACTAGCCTAAATGAAAAGTTCAAATATATTTAATAATAAATAATAAAAGAACATGACAATACTAAATATCTATTTACAGTAAACACCAGAGTTTTAATTGTGGGAAATATTGAAAATAACACAGCTGGAAAGAGTCACACAGTTACAGAAAAAACAACGCTTAACTATTCTCACTATATTTCCTGACTAATCTAAAGAATTACTGTTTGCACTTACTGAATAGAGCAAGGCAAGATAATGTGGGTGAGTGGTCCTTGTCAGATTCAAGACAGAATATGGACTGCTGAGAGCAATCTCCTACTAATATCTAAATATTATTTCTGGCTTACAGAATGACATCACACACATCTGGTCATCTGACTCTGTTTCCCATGTTATCACCAACACTAGAAGCTGCCAGGATTTTAGCACCTATATGTCAATAATACACACACAAGAGCATTGCTCAGATGTGGTGCAGTTGTTGGAAGTCATAAAACCATAAAACCATTCCATTCTTCCTACAGGAGCTATAACCTATTCTCTAGCACAGACACTGCATCTCTGGTTCCATTCTAAACTGTGGGATAGCATCTTTAATGGGTGACTGGGTGAAAGCGCTAAGTGTAAAGTGTGTTTTTTTAGTTTATTAAAGCATGTGTCTGGTATTACATTTGGTGGTGGCATTTTCTTTCTTTTTATTTTGGTTATGTGTGTCTACACTCATTTGAGTGTTTTTAACTTATTTATTTGGATTAAAATTTTCCCTCCCAGTATATGCTGTTACAATGTATACATTTAATTCAGTTATAATAATACATGTGCATTTCTTTTCCTTCCAGCAGGGCACACTGTTGATACATTTTAACACAAGCAAACCACACAAATAAATTTTCAGCACAAACATCTGTACAAATCAGTTTGATATACAAGTGACATGTAATTATTTACTAAATTCTAGCTAGCTGTGCTAGCATATGTTACACATCAACTGCCCTACTTCTTCTGGCATGTCTGCCAATACCTCCTATCATCACAGAGGTCCATACCTCTTTCAAAATGAGGAATATATAATCTTGGAATACACTGATTTTTTTATATATCATTCGATAAGCATGAAGCATTTTCTTGTTTTCCTATCCAGCTGATCCAGAACCTTTTGGGGCCAGTCAGTCACCCCAAAACTGTAACTTAGAACAGGAAGAACAAATTAGTTTATAGCTTGGACTTTGTTCCTAGATATCAGGGCTGCTTTCAGTATTAATTTAAGTCTTCTAAAATATTCTTTACTGACTTTTGTTCACATTTGTTCATGTTTTATTGTCTATCCTTCACTAATTCCCAAATATTTTATACACTCCCTCCTGCTCAAGTTCCTTTAAATCACATTCCCATCCCAGACAGACATTTTCTTGGTGTTGCAGCTTTTCTGTTTTAAATGTTGCATTTGCACATTTATCAAGATGAAATGATATTCATATATCATCTAAGAAAGTTCTGACCACTTCCAGTTGTGTTTTCAGCTCCTCGTCTGATGAACTATGCAGTTTTAAATCATCCACAAAAAGAAGATGGGAAGTCTTTACACTTTGTTTTTGTCTGGAAGACAAATTGTAACCATGACTTAATTTGTTAAGTAGAAAGCTTAATGGGTTAAGGGAAGACAAAAGAGCAACAGTGACAAAGAGTCACCCTGGAATATCCCCCTTTGAATTTTTATCCATTGGATAATAATTTGTCCTTTATCATGACTTAGCTGCAAAGTGGTCTGCCACTGTTTCATGGTCACTGTAATGCAAATGATTGATGTGGGGTGTATCTTATACATCTGTAAACACCCCTTATCCATGAATGTGGGATGCTGCCAAATGCTTTTTTGTAATCTATCCATGCCATATTTAGAGTCTTCTCCTTTTTACAATTCTCCATTATGATTATATTTAACAACAAATGATCCTTTGTGCCATATGACTTTCTTTTATTACCCTTTTGTTCTATTGTCATGGTTGTGTTTTATTCTAAATGACTATAAACTCTGTCAGTATCAGTTCTAGTGTATAGTTTATACATTGTCAGCAAGCAAGTTATTGGTCTATAGTTTTTAGGATAGCTTGCAGGTTCACTCTTAAGAAGGAGTATCATTTTTTCCTGTTATTAAACAGGTTGGTGTCTGTTCAGGGTGCACATATAAGTAGTTCTTACTCATGGCTAAATTGTCATGTAATGATGTTAATACTTTTAGCCAGAAGTAAGATATTGCATCTGGGCCTGGGGTTTTACATTTAGGAGTTTTTCTTAATTTTATTTCAATTTATCTGGCTGTTACTTCATCCCATTTCATATCCTGTACATTTGAACTTCATACTGTTTCTTTTACTTCTTCTATCCATTCAGCATCTTTGTTATGTTGCACAGGGTCTTCATAGATATTTCTCCAAAATGTGTTTATTTCTTCTTTTTTATGGTGGTTTTGTTTTGTTTTTTTTCCCAATTTTCTATATGGCTTTTGGATTTTCAACAAATTGCTTATTTTGCACTTTTCCTTTTAAATTTATCTGCATATCCTTCAAGTTTTTATGCTTGTGCTGATATCTTTAGCTTATTATTTGCAGTAGTGTACAATAGATCCTGGGCTGTTCTAATAATGCACATTGCTTTTATTATGTCTATCTTTCTACGTATTTTTGTTGATATGTTACCTCTTCAATATTAGAACTAGAAAAGAAGGTTTGTGATCACCATGGCTACATAAAAACTATCTCAAACTTTAATAAAACAAAAACATAAAAATGAGCACTTTCACGGTTCACTGACCGCTTCATCAGACATAATTAAAACATTGAACTCATCCATTTAAACTTGTTTCAACCAATCAGAGATGTTTACAATAAACATGCAGTCAGCTTAACTTATGCTCCTTTACACAATAGTTATACTTACATATTCTAAATATACTAATCAAAAAAATTTGTACAATACATCTATACCAAACTATCTAAAATGCATAAGTCAAAAATTAAGCATTCCAAAAAATAAATTACAGCTATATGTGATAATATGTTAAAAATGCTCTAACATCAATGGGGGAGTGGTCATGCTGTCAGACCCAGTTTTAAAGACACGTGTTCATTAATGCCAGGAAATTTATCAGCTCGTAGTTCCAAAATCCATGCCTGTTCCTTGAGTTATGTCTTATTTCTGAGATCCCCCCTAATATCTACAGACAAGACTTCAAACACAAAAAACTTGAAACCATGCTCACTACCAACATCAAGAACATGTCAGGCCAATGCATTATTAAGCTTTCCATTCTTAATATCATTGACATTTTCAAGTATCCTCTCTTTTGCCATCATATAGCTGCAGTTGGTCTTACCTATATAATACACACTATGCATAATAAATTAAATCTCTGGTAGTACAGTCTGCATAAAATGTGAACTGAATGGAATATTTCAACATCAAATGAGTAAAGCTAAACCAGAATGAATATACTGACATGCTCTACAATTATGGCAAGACAAGGTACCATTACATTCTGGAATTGGTAGAGATGTGTTAATATGCCCGTTATAACAAAGCTGACTTTTCACTGAAAAATTATTCCTAAAAGAAAATTTAGGTTTCTCACTTACAATCTCCTTAAGTTCATCACAAGCACGTAAAATATTCCAGTTTTTCTTTATGAAATTACAAATAACATTCACATCACTAGAATAGGTAAGTGAGAATCTCACCTCCCTATTAATCGACTATGAATCAACAGTACATTGCTGTGATGAAGAGCTTGAAAAATATGTTCTAGCTCTATTAGTCCTTTTGGACCATACCTCTGCCATAAAGGCATCTATCTCATTTGCTTTATATCCCCTCTTTAAAAAAATCAGCCTTCAGATCTGCGAAGGATTGACCCAGGGAATCATCATCATTATGCAGCCTCATGACTCAAAGAAAATTGACCCTTAAGAACATTCTTCGAGATATGCCTAGGATGCATACTTGCTTTATGTAACAATTAATTCTTTTTGTGTGGTTTCTTATATAATCCAATCTTGGAACAACCAAGCCTATTTCTAGTAACAGTCCCATCAAGGAAATCTATTGAATCAGCAGAACATTTAAATGGAAATTTCAAAAATGAAGTTGTCGTATGTAAGAAATTAACAAAATCATGCAACAACTCTAAAGAACCATCTCACAGCAAAACAATATCGTCAGTGAAACATTTGTAGTGGATCACATGTGTACAGAATATATTATCCTTCAGAACTTGACCCAATTCCTATTGTGCCAACACAAGATTGGCATAGTGGTTGGTACAAGCTGTTTCCATACCTATGCCAACCTTCTGTAAATAAAAATCATTCCCAAAGACATACACATTGGTTTCCAATATAAACGTAAAAAGAGTGCAGATAACCTCTATCTTATTACTAGTAAAAATATTCTGGCGGTTCAAAAACTTCCTAATATTTTTAATACCCCATGTATTGGGAATCACTGTGAAAATTGGCACTACGTCCACAAGGTCTTATTACTATATAAAATACAGATCTTAATATATAAATCTTTAAGAAAACTCATAGTATCTTTCAACCCAGTCTCTACTGTGTCTAATACAGGATGTAGAGTCTTCTCCATATAGATGGACAGAGGTTCCATAGCCCAACCTTTACTAGACACTATCGGACACATGGGTGGATTGCTAGAATCTCTGTGTACTTTCAGAAGCCCATAAAGGATTGGTGTCATTGGATGTTCTGTAAAGAATACCGATATAAATCTTCTGTAATCATGCCTGACATCAATAAATCAAGAAAAAAAAATGCAATTTCTTCAGTATTCTCTTATAACAGTAACACTTCTTTCCCTAACTGCCTTATAGTTTTCTCTGTTTAATACTTCCATGGTGGCATTTGATTTCTTGCCTTTCTTTCCCTTATTGCCCTGTATTTTTGGTAAGACTTTATCTGTTATTAATTTTGCTGTACAGTAATATATCCTGTTTATGTCTGTTATATCACATGCATTTCTGTTAATAGTCTTGATTACTGTCTTCATTTGTTTTATCAGACTTCTAACATTTTGGGTCTTATTAACATTCACCGATCTTAATATGTCTATCTGTCTCTATTAACTCAAGCAATTCTTCCCTTAAATCTTTTTGTTATAAACTGAGGGCACATTCTTTATTCTCCATTTCCTAGGGCCATTCTACAGAAAGTTTCAGAACATCTTCCTGTGGCATATTCTCTTTAGATGCATCATGTATCATCCATTGCTCTTTCATATGGGAACTCCCTGGCCTACCACTCCACAACATTAACTGCACTAGAGTTGTCACCATGTCTTGTTCTTTCTTTTGCTGGGCAACTCCAGCTGAACTTTGTAATGTTTTTCTACTGAAGGCTCCAGAGTATCTTCTTGTAGCAACTGATCAGATGTTTCCCATTTCACCTGTTTCTCCATAATTTGAGGACCCACTATGCCATCCTTCTGTGCCATTACCAAAGTTGGATTTTCTACACTACGTCCTTCACTTCACAGGGAATCTATAATTTATATTTCTTTAACTTATCCATTACTAATCTTCTTTTCTACTTTCTCCCTTTGTTTTGTTATTTTTTGTATTGTAAAATTTCTCATATCTGGATGTCTTTGCCTGTATTTTTCTTCAAATATCTTTGGTGTTGTTTTTTTTTTTTTATATTGCATTGATTAGTTTTCAGTTTTTAGTGTATAAATATTGCTCTATATTAAATCTCTTTCTTTCCCACATCCACATTTCTTCTTTAGATGTCTCCCACTGCACTGTTTCTCCTTACTTTGGTGACTCCTTCTTCCATCATGCTGTGACATAAACTGTGTTAGACTTTCTACACCAAATCCTTCACTTTACAGGTATTCCATAACTTCAGCTTCTATTTGTTTAACTTCTACTTTGCTAACCTTCTGCTCTGTGTTCCCCCTTTGTGATCTTATTTTTTTGTATTGTGAAATTTTCCATACCTGGGTGCATTTGTCTATATTTCTCTTCAAATATCTTTGGAGTTGCTTTTTTGTATTGATTAGTTTGGCTTTCTCCTTTGCATAAATATTATACCATATCAGATCTTTCTATCCCATGTCCATGTGTTTTTTAATAGGTTTCAAAAATATCTAGGTTTTGTTCTTTACATTTTTGCACTTCCTAAGATGCTTCTTTTTCCAAATGTCCATAAGGTTTCTTGGTTTATATAATGTTTTTTTATGAATCTGTTGTATTAATGAACACACATTTGCATTTGAAGCTTTTGACAATTTTTCTTGTGCAATTATTTTTCTTTCCTCTAATTTCTCTCTTAATCTTTTTGAATGTCTTCTATCCAGAAATAGTAAGAATACATAATCTCTTGCATATCTTCAGTAGTCTACTCTGCCATCTTTATGGCTCTTTTTTGGCCTATCAGTTTTTGCGATTATTGTGAACTACTACTTCCTTCTACAACAGGGTGGCCATCCTTCCCCAGAGCCTGGCCTAGCCCCATTATAGAAATGTTTCCGTGTCTTGAGGTTTCTATGCTGTCATTCTTTTCCATTCCTGGCACCAGTGTGTCTACTATGATTGGGTACTTTTTTATCCTGAAACTTGTGTACTGAGTGACACAGTGGTGCAGCAGATAGCATTGTCATCTCACAGCAAGAGGTTCCCTG
This sequence comes from Protopterus annectens, assembly GCF_019279795.1. NCBI lineage: Eukaryota > Metazoa > Chordata > Ceratodontiformes > Protopteridae > Protopterus > Protopterus annectens. The sequence goes on from NC_056727.1 coordinate 602,078,919, forward strand.
GTTTGATTCTCATCTGAGGTGTCTCCTGTGTGAAGTCTGCATGTCCTCCCTGTGTTGGCATAGGATTCCTCTGGGTGCTCCACTTTACTCCCACATTCCAAAGGTAAGCAGTAGGTGGACTGGACCACTAAATTGGCAATAGCTGTAAGTGTGTGTGATACGGATGAACTACTACAGCAGGCTAGTCAGCCATCAGTGTAAACCTTGGCTCAAGATTATTGTCACTGTTGAAGTAACACCCTGACCCCATGTGCAAAAAATGGAATTGTGGATGGATGGATGGATGGACTGTGTACCCAGCTGTCTTTTTTTTATTTTTTAACCTAATTCCGTCCATGATATATGCTATATAAAATACAGTCTATATATCAGTATCGTCTTGATGAGATTTTCTAAAAACAGGGTCCATCTTATGAAGGTACTCACCAAGACTTCAGAATGAGATCAGTTCTAGCAATAGTACTCTCTTTTGCTTGCTGATTTTATCATCTCTCCATCCATACCCTCTGTATAGGATGAAACTTTACTCCATAAACTAGATAACGCTCTAAACAGTTTTGCTGCTCAAACCTCTAAATAGTAAGTTGTTTTGCAGGTAAAAATCCAAACTATTAACAACTGAATAAAGCTCTAAACACTAAACATTTTTGCTGGCCAAAACTGAAAGTAATTTGAGCCTGGCACCACAAAATAATTTCAGGGTGATTAAGCAAGTGATGCCAATATGCCATCTTCTGAGGAGTTAGAATCCAGATGAATACATGTTGATGCTCAGGTTCCTTCAAGTAGCATTAAATAAGAGCTAATAGATCTTTCCACTGGATTACTCCTAACTTTTCTAATGTCCAGTGCAGTGGTTCTGAAATTCTGCTTAACAGTAGCTGCAAGCTGTTGTGTTCTTTTTCTAAGTATAATTTATTAAATGAGATTCCATGATAACCAGAAAAGGTGGCCAAATAACTTATTGGCATTTGTTTTACCGGGAAAGTCCACTGAGCCTAGAATAACCCATTTTCAGTGGAGGCTTCAATGAGACAATACATCTCAGAGTAATCCTTAAACAGAAAGCCCTTAGTTGTGCAGTTCTCTGATATAGCCAGAACACTGTAACCCCCAATCTATCACTATCCCTCAGCTACGTTACCTTTACCCAAGTTACTCTAGACCTATTATGCTTCCATAGGATGAGATTAAACCAATCTCTTTATCTTATCAAATGAATTTGAGCTAGCGTCATTTCAAAAGATCTGTAAATTTATTAGCATCTGGAGTAGAGCAAACATTTACAAAGCCAAAACTCTCTGCCCAAAATGCAATGGAAATCATTCACAACCTATTGAACAATGGTTCACATTTACCTAACAGTTCTCCAGAAGTAGCATGAATTGCATGCTGTACTGAAGAGCCATCTGTACTCCTAAAAATTTAAACTGCATGTTTCCTCACAAGGATAACATTTTCATCTTTAGTCTCTCTGAAGAACTGAATTTCTATTATTTTATTTATTTATTTATTGACATTTGTTAACCGGGTTGGTCCAGCTGGGCTTGTGGCCCATTTTCAGTGGAGACCCGAGGAGAAAAGCTCCAAAAAAAACACACAAACAGTTTACAGAGAATCTGAGTCAAAAATATGGTCAAAATCAGTTACTTATACAAGAACGTTAGAGAGACAAAGCAGAAATGCAAACACATGATATATACATATCAATATTTTTACAGACTAAAACATATATTTACATATTTACAAGTCTAACAATATTGATTGTAGAATTTAATAAGTATCCACAATAGTGGAGTACCTAGCTATATGTGGAGGGACTGAAAAGGTATATAGTAGGGTTGAGGGGAGCTTAAGTAGGGGCTTGACAAGGACATATTTTAGAGTTGAGTAGATGAAGTTTGAGTTTTTCTTTAAAGTGGGATGGGTGAATGATGGAACAAATGTCTCTTGGGAGTTTGTTCCAGGCTTCGGCGACAGAGTGTTTATATAGGAGTTTGCCAGCTATTTTTTTGGATTGGTAGATTTGTAGTAGTTGCTGATTAGAGGTACGGTGAGTCTGTAGAGGAGTGTAGCTAGAGATGAAGGAAGAGAGAGCAGGGCAGGATGAAAGTTTGTAAAGAATGAAGTGTAACATTTGAAGTTGTGACAGAAGTAGAAGATAGGGGAATTTTAACCAGTGGAGGGTATTTAGGGCAAGGCAGTGATGTGCATTGTATGGAGAGTTTGTGATAAAATCTAGTTATCTTGTGGTAAGTTTGTTGGAGTTTGTTTAAAGTAATAGTTTGGATGTTGGTGAGTACTGGGGCAGCATATAGAAGGGAGGGGAGGAGAAGAACTTGTGCAAGGGAAAGTCTGACATTTGTAGTTAGAAATTTTTTTGTTGCGATACAGTAAACCAAGTTTCTGGTGAGTCTTTTTTATACTTTGGAGGATGTGCAAGTTGAATTTGAGTTCATCATCTTTTATGACCCCAAGGAGTTTAGTGTGAGCTTCAGGTTGTATAACAGTGTTATTAGAGGAAGTAATAGTAAAGGTGTATTTGAGTGTTATTACAGGAAGTAATAGTAAAGGTGGATTTGAGGTGAGAGAGAGATCGGAGGAAAATAATAAAAGTTTGGTCTTTTTAGGGTTGAGAATGAGTAGATTCCTGGACAACCACTGTTCAGTGGATAGGAAGGCCTGTTGAGTAAGAGTGCGGAGATTGGAGATATTGTCTGAGATGGAGATGAGAGTCAAATCATCTGCATATTGGATGAGGAAGGATTGTTTACAAATAGTGTAGAGATCACTGGTAAAGACATTAAACAGGAGGGGACCCAGGATAGAACCTTGTGGTACCCCGTTAGAGACAGGTATGAGTGGAAAAGTGGAAGAGAGCCATTTAACAGATTGCTGCCTACAGGATAAGTAACTGGAGAACAAGGCAAGGGAGGAAGAAGATTTATAAATCAAAACTTCAATGTTGTAGCCAAAAGGGGAGCCAATTAAATCCTCCTCTAGGTTTGTAAGGCAGACAAGAGGTGATGCACAAAGACAGCTAGCATTTCTTTTCTTTCACTATTTGATATTCCTTCAAAGCTTAAGTCATTCTAGCTGCTGACAGTGTCTCAATATATAGAGCAAACAGAAGGGGAAAGAGTAGATATCTTTGTTAGTACCGGTCTGAAGAGAAAACCTTTTGGGGAGTTCAGCACTCACCCTTCACCCGAGCTGAAGTGCAGACTCTAGAGTTACTCTGGTAAAGTGGGGAATGGTAGTGGTTGCAGAGACTGATGTGCTGGTAGTGGTCACTAGTCAAGTACCATTGTACTGATGGTTGGTCTGGCTCTCCTAAGATATGACATGCAGTGCTGTTCTTCTTGTGTTATGCACTATACTTGTTGGCTTTCTTTAATCCCTCTAAACTACCAGTGGTGTATCAAACATTGCTAGTCATCTGTCTTCCTCAAGAGGTCACTCACTTCATATAAGTCCCTATGAAATCCTTCTACCAGGATAGGAAAACAAATACGCATTTCACCCTAGCTTTTCAAACTGCCACTTTCAATGATATGAGGTCATTACTGAATTAAGGCCATTGGTAGCACAAATGGATTAACTCTGTGACATCTGCCTGTCTGCCATGATTTCCTAAATCTGTCTAATTTCTTTTGCTCTAATTCCTTTGTAAAGTAAAACATAAATATGTAGTTGCATTGCCCTAACCACAAACCTTTCATTCTTTCTCTATTATCCACTGGGGTGTGTCCCAGCAACCACTGTGTGTAAGTGAGAAAGTCATTCCTGTGTGGGATGGAAGTCCACTGCAGAGTGCATGGACACTTTTTTACATGTGCATCACACACACACACACACACACACACACACACACACACACACACACACACACACACACACACACACACACTTACACACCTGTGAGCAGTTTGGGATGATTACTGGTTCACTTAATGGCATATCTTTAAGATGTAGTAAGAAACTGAATTGCCTGGAATTAAATCACTTGGGCACAAGTAGTATCTGCAGAGTCCACACAGAAAGCATTGAACCAGCATCCATACCAAAGTACTGTGAGGTAGCAGTACTATCCACTGTACCACTATGGCACCCACCACGCATATTAATCTGACAATAAATCAAATGTGTGTCAATGCCACAGGTGTTTGGCAATGCAAAGGTCACAGTGTCTACTATTGCTAGAATGAAATTATGTCAAGTTAAGAAAAACACACCAATCAGATCTCACAAGAGCGGGTTTTACATTTGAAAGGTATACATTTAAGCACATGTGCACTTTAAATCTAAGATGAAAATATTGAAAAAACTGTGCATTTGAAAGATTGCATTAATAAAGTAAATCTCCACTCATAACCTTGATGGATTTTATATATATATATATATATATATATATATATATATATATATAATGTATTTGTATGTATTTATCTATCTATAGGTTCATAGATACTTATTAGACTATTGATCTGTGAGGTTCTTAAGAAGCCTAACCTTACATTCCCAGGGTAGTTTTTAGTCCTTATATTTTGCATGCAAATAACTCGGAGATAAGGCCAACAAGGATATGTTAGGACATTTATTTACATGTTTCCCCAATCTATGAGGGACACAGGTGTTAACGCAGGGGTGAATTTGTGGTTACTCATCCATTTACCAAAATTATATTTGAGCAGAGTAATAGAAGTACTTTGCTTTATATGACATGGAAAATGCTTTCAAAGCATTTCTAGTATATATGATACAAACCAATCCCTCCAACACTGATGTACCACAAATGTTTTATTTGCAAAAGAGATTGAGATCCCCTGAGTTGGTGTTTATGATACCACTGAACTTGCAAATGTATGATACTTCAAACACAGGGTCTGTGAAGCTATATATGCAAAGCAGAGGACTACTCTCGGTAGACTTTATGATACTGAAAAGAGGGATATGGCTTTGAGGTGCTCTGCAGAGTTTTTATGGTTTAGATCTATCTATCTATCTACCTATCTATCTATCTATCTATCTATCTATCTATCTATCTATCTATCTATCTATCTACCTATCTACCTATCTATCTATCTATCTATCTATCTATCTATCTATCTATCTATCTATCTATCTATCTATCTATCTATCTATTTACCTGTCAGGTCTGTCTATCTGTCTATACCACTAATAAAACCAGTTACATATTTTGGGTTGTTCTGAAAGTGAACATTATTCAAAAAAACTATGTTGTAAGATGCAAGTTAAAATATTTGCACTCTACCAGAATTATAAGTTATCTTCACCTAGTTCCAATTTTCCATCATTATGTTTTTGACTCCATCTTGTGAACAAAAGAAATTAACATTGTTGTATCTAGTTTTGACAGCAGCTGCCTTGTCAAGTATGCCATTTATTTATTTTTTTGGGGGGGGATACAAGAATACTTTATTTCTGAAATGGGATAATGACACTTACTGCTTCTGTGATGTTATCTCAAGAAATGTATATTATGTGTCATATCCAGATATTAAGAATTGCAAGTTATTTTGCAACATTTTTGCTTCATTTTCTATAAATGATCATTTAACAACAACAATGCCTCATGACATGGAATGTTTCTAAAGTGTTACTTTTTTTTAGTTCTGCCCTGAAAGCAATTTTGCACCAAGTGGAAATAAGTATCACGAACAACTGACAGTCACATAGCTCACATGGTGAGGCCTTGTTCAGGTTGTGTAAGAAAATGTGATGTAAGCATATTAAGAAATTGCCAAAAAACTGAAATACAGTGAAAAAGGAAATGTTGTGTTAATATGCTACAGCTCTTTCCACAGTTCATGGATAGCTTTTAAACCATGGAGATATGTCCTTTTTTACAATAAGATCATGATTTTGTAGCTGTCGACTGTAATTATGTTATAAAGGTGAGGGGAGGGAAGAAACAAGCCATGTTTGCAGTGGGAGGACTAATGGGACAGCAGTGAATGATTTTCAAGGCTCTTCTGTGAAATGTTAACTTCCAGAATACTGATGAGCTGAAATAATAAAAAAATGCCCAAAACACAGGAAGGCAAAACATTCACTGGGATTCAGTAAACTCCATATAGTCTTCATCTGAAGCCTACATGGAGTTTACCTGTGTGAACAGTGATGCACGGTGAGCATCAGCACTAATTGCATATTCATGCCACGCACCACGTTTAAATGTAAATAAGCGCAGTTTTGTGGCCGGCAACAACCATGTAATACAACATGAATAGCAAGCCTGTTTAACTCAGAGCACAGTAGGTTAACGGGTTTGCACGGAATGCAACAATGATCACCAGGGCTTAGCATATAATGTTTTTCATAGCTCTCAATCTCTTAGTGCAAGAAATCTGGACAAAGCACAACATAATGCTGTGACAATGACCCAGAAATACGGACAGATTTTACATATTTGCTCTTTTAAACATAGAAATGTGCTAGAACAACAAGGGGTTTGTAGAAAGATATTTTTTCTGAAGAGGTTGTAGTCTGAAACTCACATGTATGTAATTATTGCATGACATCAGTCCTGAGATCATCCATTGATGTGGCAGAAAACCGCAGGTTTGATAAGGAACACGCCAAAAGATTTATAAGGCTAAAATCTGGACATTCTGTGAAAATCTGGACAGTTGAAAGGTATGATACTTATGTATATGGCCCAAACATAGTACAGGGCAGTGTATACAGTGGAGAGTATTGTGAAATTCCATTCCTGGCATTGTGTACCGAAGTTGTGTAAATGATCTGTAAGGGTACATGGACTGCCATATAAAATAAACACTTAGGGGAAGTGGGTGTATTAAATAGGGACACACAAATTAATTGTAGGAATGAACACAAGGAAAGAGGACAGGTGAACAACCTATTGTACAGCACATGAAGGCATGTCAATGGAAATGGTTGTAGCAGTAACACCAGTCACATATCAATATGGTACAGAAGGGACTGCACAGTGAAACTGTGTATTATGTGACTGTCACACACAGTGACATAACAATGGGGAAGATGTCTGTGTGAGATAAGCATCCTTACTTGAACAATGCAGCAGACATCTATCAGGCATGTTACATACAATTGGGGTAGGGTGCATATTCTGAAATTGTGCAAACTGATTTGCCTGAATACAAGTTTATTCTCAGCAGAGGTCTCCAGCAAGTGGGATACAGGTAAAGGGTCATGGACAACATTAAAAGAAGCAAGCACAATTATGAACAATGTCAGAATAATACCACCAGTAATCCCATGTCTCTGACATAACATGTGTGATTTAGAGTGATCTGAGATGATTCTGCAGAAATACACTTATACAACTATTATGACATGTCTACACTCTATGAAGATAATCACGCACACTGTTCGGGCACTGTAACATTTGCCGAAGGTGTTAGGAAGGAAACTGCTATATCTGTATGCAACATTATGATCAATAAAAGTTAGATGACTGATGTGCATGGCAGGTATATATATGGCACAATCCACACTGTCACAAATGTTACCCATGCCATTAATGTTGTCAAACAGCTATGTATGTACTATGTAGCACACATACATCGGGTGTAACATACTCAGTAGTTGTGTTACATATAAGGAAGTAGTCAGCACTGTGACCACATGCTGGTGGACATTCCACTTACTATCTATCCCAAGACACAGCTCACATACCTATTGGTGTGATTATAGAGTGTGATGTCTACATTATACTTGGGTTGTGTGGTTGTTTTTCTGACGTAACAAATCCCCCCATATTTTTGCGTCATTGCAGGTGTTGTCATGGCTGTGGGAGCAATCTTTGGTGTGTGCTGATACTATCTGTATTATACTAATATCACAGTTGGAGTCAATGATTGCCCTCAATCTGTAGTCCTTCAGACAGCTGTTTGGACACAGGATGTGTATGTCATCTGTGATGTCTGTCACTTAAATAATGTACAGAAAATGGTCTAGCAGACAGTCCTGATGTGCAAACCTGATCACTGAACCTGAGATATAGGTCACCTCACACATTTCATCATAGTGAGATGCCATGTATATGATACATTGGTCTACCTACTTGGTGATATAGGTGTTTCTGGCCATAGTGTTGAGAGAATACCTCAGTGTGGATTTTTGTCAAATGCTTGGGCTTGTCAAGTTCAAAAGGATAACAGTGCTGTCATCATGCATGCCCTCTATGACCTCTTTGAGGCCATCTAACAGATGTAACAGACATGATGCAGCATTAACAACTCACACTGGTCTGTTGCACACAGCCAGGATATTACTAGTGTCCATTTAAAAAAGGTCTATGATAACATGTTGATCTACCTCACAGATAAGGAGAGTCAGGATGTGTCTATACATGCATGCATCAGGTGCTACCCCCACCAACTAAAGATGGATGCATGTTGATGTACACCCTTCTACAGGAACACAGTCTGTGTGGAGGGTGTGTTGAAGTGTGTGTTCAACCATGTCAGGAATTGTATGTGATGAGTCACATGACAGGCAATCTGTGATATTGTCATAGCCCATTGGTTTTGTGTGATATGATTGGATGAAGGTAAGACAGTGCATACTGGCTATCCTGATCTGGCCTAGGGTTTGAATACAATCCCACCACATTGGTGTCATTGAGAAAGTCTCCCAGCTGGGCATTAAACCTTACTTCACTAGATGAGTAACCAATTGGCTCACTGACAAAATACATAATGTGAAAGTTGGTGAATCAACCTGTACCAGTAGAGCTGTCACCATTGGTGGACCTCAGGGATCTGTGCTTGGCTCTTTACTGTTTGTAATCTATTTCTAGACAGTTCATGCTAAATTATATGGCCTTTGGCTTACTGCGTTTGCTGATTTTTGGCATACTGGGTGCAATCATTGTGTCCACCTATGATGGTAACATACTACAGTACGGGCTAATACAGACAACTGATTGATGACAAAGCCACATGGTCTACAAATAAATGCAAAAATGTGTTGTTAATTTGTCCTTATGCAAAGTGGAATTCTCTGCTAATTATAGTATTGACAACAGTCCCCCTATGCTGAAATTCAGTGTTGCAAGCACTGGGAACACACATACATAGCAAAACGGTGACCACCAAGTGTCCCACTGGTATTGAAAGCCTATATTATGCACATCATAAGTCATGTTATCATTTTCAGATATCCAAAAAAAAATCAGGTATACAATACAAAAGTACGTCCCAGGAAGAAACCGGAAATGTTGAGAAGACAAGGAACGTTCCACCACAGTAAAATAGACGTAAAACTTTAATGAATAAAACAAACTTATTCACTAACCAGGACAAGTGTTCAGGCATATGCCTTCTTCAGATCCTGATTAGTTAGTCCTAAGTATCATATTTTTTTAAAAAACTAACATCCAATCACATTCCAACATTTGAATCAGATGATATATCTAAAATAGATGCAAATTACCATAGTTCGCCAGTTTGTTAAAGCTAACCAATCAATCTTTATGAACATAAGAAAATGGTCTTTTCGACTAATCAGAGAATCCTTTTAGGCTCTTCCTGAATGTTTTCCTCCAATAGGAAAGAACTTATTCAGTCCTAGTCTTTTAGCCAATGACAGGAATAAACTTGCTGAGCCCATAATTACCATCCAATATAAATCTGTTTAGTCTCTTCCTGTATATTTTTCAATAAAAGGAATTTGCTCAGTCTATGTTTTTGGCCAATAGAAGGCTTAGACTATCCAAGCCCCTTGTTACCTTTTAATATGACTCAAGGCATTGGTTATAACCAAGTAACATTCTGTCACAGATTTTAACATCACCCATTAAATTTCTTTCAGGTTTCTGTAAATAGTTAGGCAGCGCAAGATATGAACACAAAGTCATCTCTTAATGCATGGTTATATTTCACTATTTGAACTCTTTGAAATTATCTTAATAATACGACAACACCTTTAGAATAATACGCAACTTGATTCACTTTCACTAAGACATAAAGGCTTGTCTCTGCCTACAGATCAATCAAACAATGGAGTCTCAAAGAAACGAAAAAGTTTTGTTTCATCCAATAGGAGTTCATCTGCCTTTGCATATTTTCAATTAAAAAACTTGCTCAATAGCAACTTTTTAGACCTAATTTCAAGGGGTCTTTGTAGATGTAACATCCCTTTGTCAGGAAATTTTATGTACAATGTCACTTTTATGCTTGCATGTCTCCATAAAAACGGCAAGCTACTACTCCCATCGGCAGTGTTAAAATCCTTTAAACACTGTATTTTTGATGTATTTTTAATTTAATTTATATCCAGAAATGTGCTCTTACAGTTTGTACTTTTTCTTTCATAAGAATAGTTATTACTTTACAATTTAAATAGCATGAATTTCTGCTCCCATTTCCTAACCAATGAGCATAGAAATTCACATTTGTAGCCTATGGATAACACTCATAGACCGAGCATAGTATATTCATTTGCATAGCTTTGGCTATCCAATAAGCTCCCATGTAGAGCCAAGACCTTCATCCCAACCAATAGGAAACAATCACCAAAAATCAATCGATTATGTCTCAATAAATTCGTATACTTTGCAATAGTAAAACTGTATGATTTTTAATTTCAGCTTCACATTATTTTACACACATTGTTTTATCAGGAACTTTCATCTGAAACTCTCGTTGGAGCAGCTTCTCTAACTACTAGTCAATCAGCCACTGGAGTTGTAGAAAAATCAGAGAAGTTCCCATTCCATCCAATGGGGCTTCTTTGTCCTCATAAACTTTATGATTATGAAAACCCCCTCGCCTCCATTGCTTAGAATTAAATTCATATCATCTTCACAATGGTCTTCTTAAGAAGCTTCCATTTTTACCCTTACACATTCTGTTAGGACGAACCTCTTTCAAAATTAAGTACATCAAATAATCCCAGAGTAAAGTATTTGGCAATCAATACCAGCTACAAAATCATGATTTTGTAGCCTAGTGGCTCACTCTGAATACTTTTGACCAAATTATCATCTAATTAAAATGCTTAGAATCTTTAACTTCTTCACGAAAATAGAGTGGAATTATTTCAGCCATTTGTTTTCTAGCCAATGAGCATGGCAAATTCACTTCAATGACCATATAGATTCAAGATGGTGGTCATCTAGATTACACCCTATCCATAGAGCTCCAGGCACAAACACAGTTTCCGATAGTTCAATCCATTCATAACGCCAATTATATCTGTTCCTGTGAAGGACTACGTTACTTTATCTTGATACCTTAAATTTGGTAGCTTTCTGAGCTAAAACAAATCAACGATAAACTATTTTAACTCACTCCTGCATCTGAGACCTGCGCCACGTGAATCCAAGGGGCCCTTACATCTATTACCATCTACTAAACATCCAAGGCATGGCCGACGACTTTGACAGCATGGAAACTCAAACTACCAAGGCAAAAATCTCCTCAGTGCTTTCTCCAGAAAAAGATGCAGTCTCTAAAAGACAAAGAATCACCAAACAAACAGCGGACGCCAATAAAACAGCTGCCAAAGGGAAAAATGATCCTAATTTTCACCTCGATGAACTGAAACTTGCATTACAACCTATCCAATCAGCAATACAAAACTTTTCTGAGCAACTCACTAACTTTGGCAAATCTATTAATCAAATAATAGAAAGGGTAGACACACTTGAACATAACTACCAAGCAAATGAGATTTTGATCCAATCCTTATCGGACGATCGGCGCGCCAAGGACACCCTGCTATCGGAGATGCATTCCAAAATAACGGATCTGGAGGTGAGAAGTTGCCAAAACAATATATTAATCAGAGGACTACCAGAAGCGTATGACAACCAGAACCTACTTTCAATCACTAAACAGATCTTTGTAGCGCTATTAGGTCTGGAAAACAACATGGAGAGCTTAGTTGTGGAGAGAGCACACAGAGCCTTACATAAACGTCAAGATTCCACCTCACCAAGCCATATCTACACCAAACTGTTAAATTTCCAGGACACTCAAAGAATTCTATTATCAGCCAAAAAACAAGAACACTTTACCTGGAATAAACATAAGCTCACCTTTTCTCAAGACTTGCCTCTCTTAATTAAAGTCAATAGACAAAAGCTTGCCCCGTTTTGCGCAGATTTGATCAAGCGGAATATTAAATTTGAGATGCGCTATCTGAATGTCCTATCCTTTACTTACAATGACAAGAGACACTCAGCAAATACTCCACAAGAAGCGAAAGAGATCTTTATTAAACTATTCAAGGAATACCCTGCTTTATAATCTGCTATACTCCGAAGTGTCTATCCAAACACTTATCTTAAGCTGATTGAATCCAAACCAAAGGCGTACCCCTGTTTTGGTTATAATCATTTCATCTCCAAACTCAATATTCAAGGCTTCCCGCTCCTTATAACATCAGTATTGATCGGCATCATTAACTGTTATTGAGTTTAAAACCAAGTATTAATGAGTTTAGCGCACTTTTAGTCCTAGGATCTTATCCTGAAGAGGAACCTTCTGATTCTGGATCTAGCAGCTTACGAATCACCCTACATGGACGACTTCCAGATGTTCCCATCGTCATGCCGATCCTGTGCCTTCCTTTTGTTAGCGACACTAAAATACTCTAAACTCTGGTGTACAGGCATACCTGTACAAATTTACCAGGGAATCAACTGTCAACCCAACCACTATGCAAATTGTCTATATGCTGCACTAATCAGTTTACTAAACACATCACCTGCTGTTATTGAGCAAGGGTGTCATTTTCTTTTATCCGGTGACTACCTTTTAATTTCCGAAAATGCTCAACCTCACCGACACATCCTGACTAAGCTCACAGTTACTAGTATTGTTTCAAGACTTATAAATAGTGGATCAGTCTAACTAGCTCATTCTTTTACCTGTGTTGGACTCAAAACTAATTACGGAGGAAGAATAGGAACTGCTGTCTCGGAGGCTCATCTGCACTTCCATTTTATAACGCTGACAAGTCCTTCAAAACAAAATTCCGCCACTTCTACAGGAACAAGTTTATACAGGACTTCTTCTAACCAAATGTTTTTACTGTTGCATACAGTTTGGATCACTATAATGAGCATTACTCTAAACTGGATGTGTGTAATTCCTCTACTCTCTTGCTTTGACTGGATATGTCTTTCTTCGCACTAACCTTGGGTAATTAGGTTAGACGCATGACATTATAATGAAACTTCATTGCATGTAACCGAAGACTACTTGTTTTTTATATCTAAACATATCTTAGCTAAACCCAAAAATTGGTATACTCATATACCAGTTACATTTTTATACTGCTTGTTAACTACACTTAATACTTAAAATGTGCTATTATAATAGCAAAATAAACATTACATTATTCTGTACTTAATTTTTCTTTCCTTATCTCTCATTCTTTTTATTCTTTACTTTTCTCATTCCTAGTATATACATATACTTTTATAATGTTCAAGCGCTCAGCTCTCTTCCTATACCTAGTTAGTCACACTCTTCTTCACTACCCTTCTACCTTCTAACCCTCCTCTTCCTTAATATGCAAATGCTACCACATAATAATTATAATATTTTCTTTCTAGATATCTTTGTATACTTGGCTACTCCTATGTACTTGTCTTCCTTTTTTCAATACTCCCTACCTTCTTTTGGAGCTCATGGTGAGATATCCCTTTAGGGTTTTTAGTATGACCGTTGTTTTGTTAAATCTTGTTTTGTACATATGTATAGTTACAACTAATAATACACTAGTCCTTTTCAGGACTTCCTATAGGATTGTTTCATCCATAATGTTTTTTGTGTTAACCAAGTTTGCTTATTTTCCTTATCAATGTTTTTGTATTCCTTCTTTTTTAGGGTCTAGGTGGGTAGGCACCAGGGTAGTAATGAAGGAATACTGTGTTAACACCTTGAGAGAACCTCCTAACTATACTAGCTCGGATTGTTTACATAATGTTTGGTTTTGGCCTCTATGTTTTCTCAGATTTCTAACACCACAAATCACTACTTCCCTACTTTAGAAGTTATCTAGTGTGTATGGCTGCATCCTTACATATTAACTCATGAAATGTTAGAGGGCTTCAAAATAAAGTCAAAAATCCCTTCTCTTTCACTTACTCTTTAAATCTCAGGCCATCATATGTTTCCTACAAGAAACACACATGCTCAGAGAAGACTGGACTAAAGAGAGGAAGAAAAGCTGGATTAAAAATATATCAGCAGTGGGTAATAGCTCCAACTCAAAAGGTGAGGCCATTATAATTAAAAACAACTTCCAGGGGACTATATTGGAGGAGAGGTTTGACAAAAATGGGAGATGGTGCTACTTTACTTCTCGACTTCACAATCTTGATAAACCAGTCCTATTTTTTAACCTGTATGGTCCATGCAGGCACCAACATATTTTCATTTTAGAGATTTATAATATCCTCTCTACATTCAATGACCATTATATTATAGCAGGTGGAGACTGGAATGCTGTCATTAACCCTGATATTGATCGCACTAGCAAATCTTCCTCCTATAACCATCAACCATCCATCGCCCTTGAGGAGTTAATCCTTGACCTCAATCTTATGGATCCTATCTCACTCACAGGATACTCTACTTAAAATGAAATATACACATATTACTCGAAATGCTATAATGCATGGTCAAGATTAGACTTTTTCCTAATATCTGATACTCTCTCCCATCTGAAGCCTATTTCTTCCCTAGAACCCAGATTCTTATCTGATCACTCAAGAATCTCCCTCAAACTTACCCTTGATTCTAAGGTATGCCCTGTATCCAAATACAATAACTGGTCACTAAATAATAATATGCTTTCTAACAAGACTATAATTCGAATAGTTAATGAAACTTTACTTGACACAAATTTTAACATGGATAAATCACATACTCCCCTTGACATCCAATGGGCAGCTAGTAAGGCCTGCCTCAGAGGTATTCTAATTAGCAAAGCTTCCTATTTTAAAAAACTCCACAAAAGCACAGAATCTAACCTTAAATTAAAGATCTCTACTCTTGAAATCAATATAGACTTAACCCAAACCCTAACATATACAAGGAAATAATTGATTCACAAAAAGAATTACTACACCTCCACCAACAAAATCTCTCCATACATGAACAAAAGCTTATGGCCACTTACTCTGAATGGGCGCAGGTGCCCTCCAAAGCTCTAGCAAGAATAATTAAAAACAACCAAACTCTCCCTAGAATCCCACCTTTGCATTTCAAAAACAAAATCTATAAATCAGACTATGAAATAACACAGCTATTCACCTCCTTGTACTCAGAGGTCTACTCTAGGAGAACGGATCCCCCGATCAACCACCATATGGATGGATTTTTGAATTCTATCAAATTCCCCTCCCTAAACGAATATCAGAGGGACATTCTTTCTGCCCTATTAAGCCTACAGGAAATCTCTAATGTTATTCTCCATCTTAAAGTTGGTAAATCCCCTGGTCCAGACGGATTCACAGCTGAATTCTTCAAAACCTTCAACTCAGTAGTCTCCCCTATCCTTCTTAAGGTCTTTAATTACATAATAAAGAATGGTATGTCAGACTTACACTGGAACACTTCTAAAACTATTCTAATTCCGAAAAATAACAAAGATAAAACGGATCCCCATAATTATAGGCCCATTTTATTAATAAACATTGATATTAAGATCCTAGCTTCCTTACTAGCAAATAGATTGAAAAAAGTCCTACCTTCATTAATATCCTCCGAACAAGCAGGTTTTATGTCACACAGACACGCATGGGATAATACTTTGACATTGGACTCCCTTATTCACTTTACTAAAAAGGAAAAAAAAACACTTTATGCACTAACTCTTGACGCTTCAAAAGCTTTCGACAGAGTAAACTGGAACTTCCTCTTTCTAACTATGACCTGCTTCAGCATACCCACTGCCTTTCTAGACATGATTAAGGTGCTATATAAGGACTCATCTACCTACTTATGTATTAACAAAATTCTATCTAAACCCATAAAGATCGAGAATGGTACAAGACAAGGATGCCCCCTATCCACTTTTCTCTTCAACATATTTATAGAACCTTTCTTTTTATATATTGCCCAAAATACCTTCCATACAATTCCCAAAGTTCTAAATACTAAATTATTACTGTCTGCCTTTGCAGACGATCTTATTCTCTACTTTCATTTACCTAACACAGACGTTAATAAATTAGTCAATTCTATCAATAAATTTTCAAAAGCCTCAGACTATCGGATCAATTTCAAGAAATCACGCATCTTTCCTATTAACCCTCTAGCTCATAAACCTAATTTATTCCCCGACTCTCCCTTTCAGACAATCTTTGACATCAAATACCTAGGGATTCAGTTCGAACACAATCAACTCTCGACGTTCCAAAATAATATGTTCAGAGTCTGGTCAACAATAACGCTTGACTTACGCAGATGGGAACTAATGAATCTTTCGCTCTTATCTAAATCAGCGATAATCAAGATGAATATACTTCCTAGACTTCTGTATCAGTTCAATGCCACAGACCAGACAATCTCTTAAATCCTTTTTTTCCAAAATTAACAAAGAATTAGCCAAATTCATTTGGTATCCCAAATCAGTTAGGATCTCGTACTCTAAATTAACATCCCCCAAAAACAAGGGAGGTCTAAGTCTCCCAAATTTCTATCTTTACTACACAATTATCTGTGCTAACAGAAATCTGTCCATCTCGAATTTAAATCATAATGTATACAACTCCTACCCTAACTGGACTAAACTCTGGTATCAACATATCTTAATAAGGAAGATTAATCCAGCCTTCTCTTCCCTTTCTCTCTGTGGACGCTATAGACAGTTCAAAATTATCCAACTGCTTAAAGCAAAAAATTAGCTCTTTTCAAGATCTGCTAAAACTCATTAAACTTGACAATGTCTTCTTGTTATTTCAACCCTTTCACTTAAATATTAACATTAAACTAAACAATATGTCAATCAACCTTTCTAACTTCCCTCTCATTAAAAACTTTGTAGTCTGGGATATCCTTAAACATAAAGATGAATCACTCACTATCTTCGCACAATTCTCAAGGTCAAACTTAAATACCTAACTATTCTCCGACAGTTGCGAGAATTAGTCACATCAAAATTTTCCCATATTAAGCCAGATAAACATGATTTCAATAAACTAGACACAGTCATTCAAACTCTCTTACTCCCGGAGAAGATGCTCTCCAAATCATACAAACTTCTAACTTCCATAATCCACGATTCAGGCTGCCTCTTCTCTAGTTACTGGGATAAATACAACTCTCAGTTATTGGAGTATCAGAAGCTCTCTGCTATAAAAAATACCTTAGATTATTCCCCCTTCAAGAAACTTTTCTACACCCAATTAATGATCAACAACAATGCTTACCACACTCCCTATGTATTAAATAAGTTTGATCCTAAGAAATCCCCCTCCTGTCCATGCTGTTCCTCCCCAAAAGCTGACTTCTTACATGTTTTATGGTTTTGCCACTACTCACATAAACTCTGGACCTCATTGAAGATCCGCTTACAGAAAATGGGCTACCATAAATCGACTCTCTCTTGGGAACTAGCAATCCTTCATATTCCTACTAGCGCTCTCTCTAAATTTGACACATGTTAGAAAAATGTGTATTTGAATATATGAGAAATGCTAGTTTAAAAGCAAAGTAGTATATAATGCATTTTATTCTATTAATCATATAGCAGTACAGATTAATTCATGTGTAAATGTAAGTAGTTTTGAAACTGCAAGTGTGGCTTGAAGCAAAGCTGATCTCTGACCCTGGCAGAATGCTAGCTTAGCAAGTTTTAATGTTTATGCTTTTCACAAGTGATTATCTGCTGGGTCAGGAAATTAAGTGTGTGAAATAATGAAATCTTCTGCTCTTTCCTATTGGAATGATTTGGCCTTGTATATGTGTTACTAAGATATCACGCAGCTGTGTGAGAAAGTGTAACAGAGAACAAAGACGTGTATTAAAAGACTGAAGCTGCTATTGTATTCAAACTGATATGAAACCTTGAACAAGTAACTTTACAGAAAGACATTATGACTGACCAGCTGGATAGCAAGGCCGTATTGTATCTAGAGGAAAAGTTTTTTAAAATATACAGCATCAGCAGATTTAATGAATAAAGAACTGTAAGCTAAAGTGATGTAGATGCCCTGTGACATATCACGTCAGTAAGGTGGGCATAGCTTAAATGTTAAACCTATATAAAATTGTGTGCTTCCTGTTTCATGTCAGACAAAATTCTGTACTTGTACGTTTTTTGCCTCCTGGTGTACACTAGTAAACTTTTGAATCTGAACCTACTGTGTATTGAATTCTTAATTTTATTTAACAGTTTTGTCCTTCGTAGACGGAATTCCCTTGGTAAGCCGCAGATCAGAGCGTATCGGTGGTCGAATACTGCACAGGAGAAGTTACCAAAATGGTTCTTCTTGAGTGAAAAGACCTCCAACTGAATTGTCGTGTGTAAAGAGGCTGGCCACTTTCTGATCTGTGGCCGAAAAGCAGAACTTGAACAGTTCAATACCGGAGGCTCAGGTAGGAAGAATTTACCTTTTTTCTGTTTTAGATCAGGGACTAGGTTGCAGTATATTGTTGTCAAGATTTGTTTTGCAGATCAGGGACAAAAGGAAGTACTGTATATTTGGTCATAGATCAGGGTAACAGAATAAGTTAGGCAGTTATTCTAGATAAACTGTAAACAGGAACTGAGAACTTGATATCACGTGATAAAAAAGGGTTACGTAACATTTTCTTTGACATGGGTAATCAGTGCACTAAAACCTCGCAAGATCCGCCCCTAACCAAAGACGCAAAATACATGCAATTACAACGTTCTGATAACGTTAGGTATTATACGAAATGGGTTAGTAAATATGAATTTGATGGTAAACTAGATAAAATTTCACTAGTTAAACTCCTTAAACAGCTTAAATCTGATGCGGGAGGTCAGGCAAAAAAGCAACGCCAACTAGGCATTCCTCAAGCACACAGGTGGATTGAGGAAGCAAATCGTAGAGAACAGAAGCTTAAAAATTCAAAAACATTATTTTTAGACAAAGAGGATAATAACTTGGTAATAGCGACAGCTCCTCCTCCTCCTCCCTTGCCCCCTCCCTTACCCTTTTCAGGATATGAAGCGAGTGGACAGGCTGGTCCACCTCTGCGTTATCCTGAAGTTTCAGCAAGACCACAACCATTTGTTAGAGATCCTATTGAAACTAGGTCCCGAACACGTAAAACACATAGGGACACAGAACCATACCAAATAGAGAGAAATCTACAGGATGAGAGTGAGGAAGAAATATGCCCACTTATAGACGTCCCAAATCCTCAGGCAGGACAGGAAGGGCAAGACCCAACACTCTTAGTATATAGACCATGGACACCGGAGGACATCCGGAAGGCTACTGAGGGAATCCCCCATCCGAAAGTTAATTTTACGAAATTTTTAGAAGATTTACAAGGCATGAGGTTAAGTTACCACTTGAATGGGGAAGAAGTAGAAAAAGTAGTAAGACAAATTATAGGTCCAGATTGGCACATGATTTGTGGCACCTGAAATCCTCGTAATGCAGAGCTTAGACCACTCCCACATATTGATGCAGAGTTAGACAACAGAGTGAAAGGTCTGACAGACCGAATCTCTGAGAAATGGAAACCCAGAGCAGACTGGACTTGCATTAATCAATGCATACAACAGGAAAATGAGACAATAGATGGATATTGTGCTAGATTATTAGAATGTTTTAATAATCATAGCGGTATGTCGGTTCCTGAGAACCAAACAAATGATTCCCCGTATGAACAACAATTAAAAAATGCATTTTTGAAAGGTTGCATTGCACCTATTAGTAGCTTCATTACGAAGCATATGATAGACCATCGAACAGGGAGGCTACAAGCCTTACTCGAATACGCTAGACATGCTGAAAGACATTTTAATAGTAAAAAGAAAAAGAAGGCGCAAGTCTTCACTGCTGAAGACGGAGCTGAAGTATTTGTATTACAGTCAGGTAAAAAGGGTAAGAAGAATGCCCAGGGAAACAAACAGTCTGACAAATGATCAGAAGATTTTGAAGAGAGGAAAAAGAGAGGTGAATGCTTCAAGTGTGGGAAAAAGGGACATCTAGCAAGGGATTGTAGGCAAAACAAAAAGGTAATTACAGAAGATAAGGGAGATGAGGACTGACTATATGATAGTGAGGATACATCAAGTGAAAGTCAGAAATCATCAAAAAAAGTTACTAAACAGAAAATAAATGTAAATGTGATAGAAGGAGTAGAGGAAGTGCAAGTAGATATGGAGGATGAAGAAAGTGAAATTTTGGACTTAGCATTATTGAGCTTAGAGCTCTACTTGGCAGATACGAAACCGGAAGTTACACTTCTGGTGGAGGGAAGGGAAGTCAAATTCCTGTGTGACTCAGAAGTGTCACGGACTTTGATACACCCCTCCAAGTTACCAGAACATTCAGAATCACCTGATTATATACTAGTAAAAGCCGCAAATGGACAGCTATACAGGGAACCGCTTTCCCATGATATAGCAATAACTGACCCTGTTTCAGGTATGACCCAGAGAAGTAAAATTGTTGTTTCTGCAAAGTGTCCAGTAAACCTATTGGGTAGGGACCTTATGCAGATATTTGGCATAGCAGTAGTTCCAACTGTACAAGGTATGGAGGCACAGAGACAGATGGATACCTTTGTAGTGCGATCGGAGGGTGAAACTTTTTACTGGTACAGCCAGGACCTAGTCACGACTGGTCCAGGGGCAGTAACCGAGGAACTGATGAACGTAGCCATCAGTAAAGCCCCCTCCCTTGACACTGATCGACAGCATTTGTTACACTGTACTCTATACTACTGTACTACACCAGGACCTGATAGAGAATATGAGCAAGAATTATTCAGAAATCGTGCAACTAGACTAGTATTGTGTACTTTGTACTGGGATACTGAGGGGAACAGTGTAGTCAGCTGTTCATTACCTCAAGAATTCCTTGCATTATACAGATCAAATCGATTACCACATGTCAGCTTGACAAAGAATAAACATGTAAAATGGGCAGACTTAGGAGAAAAAGTAACAAGATGGGAAAAACAGACTGATTTAGAACTATCAGAACAAGGGATACAAAAACAAAAACTGAATTGGTTGACGCAGACACATCCAGCTGTACACTTGCAATCTAGCGAGGACAGCTGATTAGCATTTTTATTAGAAGAAGAAGAAAAGGCCTTATGTGAAATTCCAACAACTCTTTGGTCAACAGGCAAGTCAGATGTAGGACTTATTCGAACAGCAGGACCAGTTACAATAACCCCAAAGTCAGCTTTTAGACCACAGAAAAGACAATACCCTTTGAGAAAGGATGCAGAAATAGGAATTAAGCCTATAATAGCAGCATTACTCAAAGAAGGAGTACTGGTGGAATCTCTTGATTCACCATGTAACACACCCCTATTTCCTGTTAAAAAAGCAAATGGGGAATGGCGGATGGTACAGGATTTACAAGCTGTAAATAATGCAGTAATACCTAGAGCACCTACGGTGCCAGACCCACATACCTTGTTAAATGATTTAGAACCACAACAGAGGTATTTCTCTGTGGTAGGTATTAGCAATGCTTTCTTTTCAATACCTATACATCCTGATAGTCAATATTGGTTTGCATTTACATTTCAGGGTAAAAGGTATACGTATACTCGACTAACACAGGGATATTGTGAGAGTCCAACAATATTTGCACAAGAAATGGCTAGCAACCTGGCAGGGTTTACCCCACCGGGAGGTAGTCAAATTCTACTTTATGTAGATGACATCTTGCTAGCAGCCCCCACCCAGCAACAGTGCAGGGAGGATACTGTAGCGTTATTGAAATTTTTAGCAACACAAGGACACAAAGTAAACAAAAGTAAGTTACAACTTTGGAAAAAACAAGTTAGATACCTAGGATATGTAATATCAAATGAAGGTAGAATATTAGATGAGGAAAGAAAAACAGCAATTTTGCAAGCACCCAAACCAACAACCAAGAAAGAAATGATGTCTTTCTTAGGTACAACTAATTTTTGTCGGAGCTGGATACCAAATTATGCTTTGGAATCTGCTCCACTGACTGACTTGATATATAAGACACCAATGGCAGCACAAGATATCTTACAGTGGACAGCCGAAGCAGAAACGGCTTTCTGCAGGTTGAAGCAGTTGATAGCTTCATTAGTTTTAGGACTTCCAAATTATCACAAACGTTTTTTTCAAACCGTAGATTGTAAGCAAGGATATATGACGTCAGTATTGACGCAACAACATGGGGATAAGCAATGCCCCATAGCCTATTATTCATCACAGTTAGACCCAGTGGCGCAATCTTTGCCTCACTGTGTACAAGCAGTAGTTGCAGCCGCAATGGCAGTACAGGCTTCGGCATCAGTGGTGTTATTCCACCCTCTCACATTGAGAGTGCCTCATGCAGTTGCAATAATTTTACTGCAAGAGAAAGTGGCATACCTTTCTCCTGCTAGACATCTTTCATGTATGACTATACTGCTGAGCCAACCTCATATGACAATTGAATGATGTACGACATTGAATCCATCAACATTACTTCCAACTTCTGCGGAGGGCACACCACACAGCTGCCTGCAGGAAATTGAACAGTTAGCTTTACCTAGACAAGATCTTACAGATATGCCCTTGGATAATGCCGAGGTGACATATTACGTGGACGGCTCATGCAGAAGGGGTCCTACAGGGAAGAATCTGGTGGGGTATGCAGTAGTTACAGACACTGAAATTTTAGAAGCTCAATCCTTACCACAAAACTTATCTGCACAAGCAGCAGAATTGATAGCTTTGACGAGGGCATGTACTTTAGCAAAAAACAAGAGTGTGAACATATATACTGATAGTCAGTATGCTTTTTCTACAGTAGATGTATTTGCACAACAATGGAAAAATAGAGGAATGATAACATCTAGTGGAAAACCTATTAATCATGCAATTTATTTTGGAGTTATTAGAATCTATTCAGTTACCTACCAAAGTAGCTATTTGTAAATGTGTAGCTCATACAAAACAACAGGATAAGATTTTGAAAGGCAATGCACGAGCTGATGCAGCTGCAAAGCAAGCAGCCTCAGACTCAGAAACTGTACTTTTAAATGAGGAATTACAACCCTCTGAGATTTTAGATTTAGACATGTTAAAAACAATGCAGACACTTACTACAAAAGCAGAAAAACAAAAATGGGTAAAACGAGGTGCAATTCTTGAGAATGGACTGTACATTTCCAAAGAAAGAAAACCGATATTGCCGTCTAATTTATTTAGATATGCAGCTTTGTTGAGCCATGGGCAGTGCCATGTCTCAACAGGGGGGATGGTACAGTTAGTAAATCGAATATTCCAAACATATGGATACACAAATTACACAAAAATATTTGTGCAGCTTGTCATACTTGTAACAAGCACCATGCACAAGGAGCATTTAAAACCAAGCAAGGAAGCTTTCCTATACCACCGTATCCGTTCCATACTATTTGTATGGATTTTATAGAATTGAATAAATGTGAAGGAAAAAAGTTTTGTTTAGTTATTCTAGACATGTTTTCTAAATGGGTAGAAGCTTTTCCAACTAAAAACCCGGATGTAGCAACAGTGGCAAAAGCCCTGATAAAAGAAGTAATCCCTAGATTTGGCATTCCGGAAAGGATTTATAGTGACAGTGGCACACATTTTGTGAATCAGACGATTCACCAGCTTGGGATATTTTTTGGTATCTCCTTAAAAAACCATTGTGCTTACCACCCACAGTCAGCAGGACTGGTGGAAAGGTACAATGGTATCCTAAAAAACAAACTTAGGAAGTTAGTAGAGGAGACCCAAAAGAATTGGATATACTGTCTGCCTTTAGCATTGCTGAGTATGAGAACGGTTCCAAATGTAAAGGGTTTGACTCCCTTTGAAATGGTTTTTGGGAAAGCATATTATGTGCCTCAGTGGAAAGCTCTCATGCCTGCAGAGCAAGAGGCTGACAGTTCATTAGCTAGTTATATGAGGAAACTGTTAACAAATAAATCTGTTTTGCAGTTTAACTCTTTTTCAGATAAGGAACAGACCAGACCGGTGGAAGCAGTCTTGGCCCCAGGGTCGTGGATCTGGCTGAAAGTGACGAAAAGGTTCTGTTGGCAATGCCTACTGCAGTTAGAGTGGCCGAGAGGACGTCCTGGGTTCATTTGACGCATTGTAAACTGGTAAAGAACTTTCAACTTGATAAAAACTATGTGACTGATACACAACCAGACCGAGATGGCCAAAAACAAAGCAAATAGAAGTTTAGATCAACCCCAGAGATGTTGCATAATCATTTTGTTGAGTGTACATTTATTAACTGTAATTGTGACAATTTTCCTCTTGTTGTGGTTCATCCTACACACAACCACACAAGTGAAAGTGGGAAGGCGTGATGAAACGTCTATAGACTGGCATCCAAATTTTAACACATACCTAGCCATGAAACGTGTATATGCAGAGACTATGAACATTTCAAATTGCTGGGTTTGTACAGCTATACCGACAGCATATGGAGGACTGATAATGTCCGCTGTCCCTTTGGGGATAAATGAGACTTGGGAGAATTTACTTTTCAATACAGGAACTGTGAGATCACAGGAAAAAATAGCTTTATTTTTACCTGTCACACAAAAAGGAATTGTATGTTTTTTCAAAAATGACACCCTCCAGGTGGGCTGGAGCAATTGTAATATAACCATATCTTACCAATGTTATATTAAGAATAGTAATGGAAATACTTTTTGCAATACTAATTATGACTCGTATTTGAACTCATTGAAAACAACTATGAATGACATTCAAAAAAATCCAGTTTTGTTTAAACAATTGATAGTTATAGATCAAAAAATGTTTCATGCAGGGCTAATGCGTATTAGTACTAAAGCAGAAAACTGTTATTTTATTTGTGGGAAAAAGGCATATAAATGGTTACCTGAGAATTGGTCCGGCAGTTGTTTTTTGGGTTACTTGGTTCCGGCAATAAGACATACTGCAGAATTACCTTTGGGTAAGATATGAAACATAAGAGAAACAGCCCGAAAACCCGAAGGTCCAGTTAAAAGACCTGTGAATCCAGTTGGAAAGATCAAAGTTGGCTGGAAAGACCATAATTCAGTAAAAGACAAAAGCGAATTGACTCATATGGACTTGAGTGACAGTGTTATATCCTGGACAGGAATATTCCCAGCCTATGGAGCAGTCAAATCGATCTGGGAGCTGAGGAAGTTGTCGAAACTTCTCGAAGTAATGAGTAATGCAACTTTTTCCACCCTAGAACTGGTGACTGATGAACTGAATGCAATGAGAACTGTTGTGCTACAAAATTGGATGGCTCTTGACTTCACCCTAGCGGCGAGAGGTGGTACGTGCGCGCTTATCAAAGAGGAATGCTGTGCTTATATTCCTGACAATCGTCATGAGATTAATAACCACCTAGAGGTAATTCAGCAAGTATCAGCCATGACTGAACCAGGCCCAAACCCACTGACGGACTTTTTCCAGAATCTATTTGGGGGGTGGGGTTCCATCCTAATGAATATTCTGATTGCCATTTGTGTGGGTATACTCCTAATAGGAGCATGTGTTTGCAGTGGAATTCCCTGCATGAAAAGATTAATCAAAGATTTTGTTGATGTATCTGTTACTGAAACTTTTTACAACGATATTGAGATTGAAAGATTAATCTCAGATGATGCTTTTTCTGAAGTATAGATTGAATGATTCACCTAGCTGAAAATCCTAAGTGGAAAAGGCTAGGAGATGAAATAACACTATGCATACTTCAAAAATAGAATAAAAAGTATTAATAGGGGGAAAATGTTAGAAAAATGTGTATTTGAATATATGAGAAATGCTAGTTTAAAAGCAAAGTAGTATATAATGCATTTTATTCTATTAATCATATAGCAGTACAGATTAATTCATGTGTAACTGTAAGTAGTTTTGAAACTGCAAGTGTGGCTTGAAGCAAAGCTGATCTCTGACCCTGGCAGAATGCTAGCTTAGCAAGTTTTAATGTTTATGCTTTTCACAAGTGATTATCTGCTGGGTCAGAAAATTAAGTGTGTGAAATAATGAAATCTTCTGCTCTTTCCTGTTGGAATGATTTGGCCTTGTATATGTGTTACTAAGATAGCACGCAGCTGTGTGAGAAAGTGTAACAGAGAACAAAGACGTGTATTAAAAGACTGAAGCTGCTATTGTATTCGAACTGATATGAAACCTTGAACAAGTAACTTTACAGAAAGACATTATGACTGACCAGCTGGATAGCAAGGCCGTATTGTATCTAGAGGAAAAGTTTTTTAAAATATACAGCATCAGCAGATTTAATGAATAAAGAACTGTAAGCTAAAGTGATGTAGATGCCCTGTGACATATCACATCAGTAAGGTGGGCATAGCTTAAATGTTAAACCTATATAAAATTGTGTGCTTCCTGTTTCATGTCAGACAAAATTCTGTACTTGTACGTTTTTTGCCTCCTGGTGTACACTAGTAAACTTTTGAATCTGAACCTCCTGTGTATTGAATTCTTAATTTTATTTAACAACACATATGTGCTGGTTTTCTTATGCTCGCTTATGAAACTGTACATTACGAAAAATTGGATCGATCGCACTAAATTATGCTGGAACAACTTTAAGGAATTGGCCTATACATACATCTCAGCACAAAAAGTTATATCGAAAAGTCCCAAGAAGATTGCCCTCTTAAAAAAAGTGTGGGAGAAAGTCTTAGATCTCATTAGTAATGAATAAATAATCCCTTTATCCTCATTTAGATTTGGAGACCTTTTTTTTTTTTTCCTTCTCTTTATCTTATGGTACTCTCTCAATGGTTGTACCTTGGTTAACACCTGTGTATATATTGTATATACTTTATTAGAGTTTTGTTGTTTTTTTTTTTTGTTAAGTTCTACCTGTCTTGCATGTTTATATATGCTTAGCATACATGCCCAGCTTTCTAATTACCATTATTCTGTATGCTGTGCTTTTCTTGTTGATATGTTATGAAACAACAATAAAAAGTTTTTTGGAAAAAAAAAATTCACTTCAATGACCAATCAAAAATCATCCATTAAAAGTCTTTCTCTTCTTCAAGGAAGTATAGGAGTGAAATTATTTCAACTATTTGTTCTCCAGCCAATGGGCATGTCAGATTAATTTTAGTGACCAATCAAAGGTCAGCCCTTCATAGAGCTTGAGAGGAAACAATACTTATATTATTGCTATATGTAAATTTTTCATTTCATTCTACAAACGAATCAAGCCTTTCTAAAGAATTCCTCAGTTGATAAATAGTTAATATATAAATGAAACTTTTAAGATTTACTTCTCATTTCTATTTTCTTCCATTTTTAAGACATAGAACAAATGTCAGTATCTGCATATTTATACAGCAATTTCTCTCAAAGAATAATTGCCATTTCACAGGACAAAGCTCACTCTATCTGTCAACTTCCAAAAGTAGAAATATTTTTTTCTAATATAAAACAAATGACCATGGCTATGCATTGGATGCCCATACAAAACAAATGTCCATGGCTACATATTTAATGGCAACTTCTCTCTTAAACAAAGTGCCATATTCCAAGGCAAAGTTACCCCATTCTTTCCATATTAAATAATATAACTTCACATTTAAGATGAGAATCAGATGTCCATTCTAGGGCCATAGAAAGTAAATGTCCATAACTGCATATTAACACCTGCTTCTCTTCTATATAAAATGCCATTTTATAAAGCAAGGCTAATTCAGTCTTTAACCTTTGAGAATATAGTTTCGCATTCAGGATGCAAAAAGCAGAAGTCATAGCTATATGTTAAATAGCCAATAAGGGAAAGTATTGATTCATTCTTTACACTTGATCCCCTTTCTTTCAGAAGTATATTCAATAGTATTTGGTCATTTTGACCTTTGAGAATGCAGTTTCTCTTTCAAGATAAGTTACAGGCTTGCTGTTCTTGAACTGTTTGTAAGTTTCTGTGAGGCCATTTTTTGCTTGGGTTAAAGGAAAGTCTCTCTGTTGATCAGTGGCAGTGAAAAACATTGAGCAGCCTGCCTGCCCCTGTGGGAGTGGTTACTGAATTGAAACTGTAGTTTTATTGGCCATTTTGGGTCAATTCCAAAACTCCTTCATCTTCCTCTCTTAAAACCCTCTTTTGCACGCTTTTGCGCATTTTTGAGCATAGCGCAACAACGGGCAGTGCCGCCTAATTGGGTTTAAACTATTCCTGGCTCCACAAAGTCTGCTCTTCACTTTTTCCCTTAGAACTGCTCTATCTCTCAATTTAAACACCATATTCTCATTCTAAGGCCCTTCACTGGTCCAGTTAAGTAATCCTACAAGTTAGCACTATTAAACCATAAGCACTACTTACTCTTATACTCTCTATGATTACCCTGTCCTCTATTGATCCATCTTAAATTCAGTTTCCCTATTACTCTAGCATGTCCAAAGGTCAGTCAATGGTTTCCTCTCCAGTCCAGCTGGTGAATCTGGGAATTTTGAGGCAATGTTACAACTGTCTCATGTACACGGACAACCCTCTCCTCCTCCAAACAGGTTCAAATATATGTGAGAGATGCAACTATTTAGCCAAACTGGAGGCTGAGCTCTCTCATCTCAAAACTGGTGTAACCAGTCAGGAGGAGAAGGTAACCTCACACAACACAATTCCAGTATCACATAGTCCCACCACATCAGTGAACCAAACACATAAATACACAAAAACATACTCGGAGGCTCTAAATAAAAATCTACCTAAGCAGCAGAGACCTCCAAAGCAGACATCCAAGCAAATGCTACCTCAAAACAAAACACACACAACACATAACCCACAAAGTCAGTGTGCCAAGCAGCCACAGCCCTTAAGGCTGAATAACACACCTGATACTCTTGTTATAGGTGACTCTATTGTCAGACACACTGACGTCCCGCTCACCAGGCTGAATAAAGAGAAGGTCACGGTGAGCTGCCTGTCGGGTGCTAGGATCCGACACATAATGCAAGCACTCAGGTCATTCCAAAGCAAATACAAATATGACTCAGTCATTGTACATGCTGGTGTGAATGACCTGAGACGTACCTCGCTGGACTACATGAAAAGAGACATAGAGGAGCTCTCTGATCATGTAGCCCAGGCTGGTATGACCCTGACCTTGAGCAGCATCTTACCCTCACCTAGAATGATGCCACAGTACAAAGACAAAATGATCGATTTTAAGAATTGGCTAAAATTTTGGTGTCATTCAAAGGGGATCCAGTGTCTATCAGCCTGGGATGACATGCTCGACAAGCCACGTTGCTTCGCTAGGGACGGCTTGCACCTGTCATCACTGGGCTTTCGGATATTGGCAAAGGCTCTTGCCACCCCATAGTGCCTTTTTAGGCAAGGCTCAAAAGTCAAACCCACCCCCATAGACAGCACAAGGAACAAGAAACTAAGGGTAATGCTGCTAAATGCCAGAAGTCTTAACCTCAAGATGCATGCACTCGAAGCTCTCCTCAGTATGGAGAACATCGATATCTGTGCAGTGACAGAAACCTGGTTCAAGGCTCCAGAGAGCACCCCAGCACTACCAGGCTATACCTCATATCATGCTTTTCGGCCCCAAAACCCGGACCAAACCACAAAAGGAGGGGGAGTCTCCATATTTATCAAGGATATCCACACCTCCAGGTTAGTGGCATTGCACGAAGTATCGGAGACCATCCATGTGCAACTAACAGTGGGCAAGACTGCTTTTCAGTTTATAGCATCCTACAGACCACCCTCTCAAAGTCAGGAATCCCATTTGGCTTTCCTGAAAACATTAGAGAACATGAAGATCTCTCCAAACACCATTATATTGGGCGACTTCAACTACCCAAACATTGACTGGGAGCACTACTCAAGCCCCAGCACCTTAGCCCAAAGATTCCTGGAAATTATAAACTCAAATGCTATGGAACAACTAGTCACCACTCCCACAAGAGGGGACAACATACTAGACCTGATCATTACCAACATGGGGACTCTATGCTCCACACCAGAAGTATATCCCTCATTGGTAAGATCAGACCATAAATTAATTTCACTGGATGTCCACATCCCGACCCCACCCCAGCCCAGAAAACCACAGTGAAAAACTTCTCAAAAGCGAACTTCTCACTTCTCAAAACCGAAGTGGAATCCTTCAAGGCCCCAGGGCCAGTGGAAACTACAGCCCAAACTGCAGAATCCTATATAAATGCATTCTACGGACATCTCCAGGAATGCATAGATCATGCTATCCCAAACAAAACCAAGACCCAATCATCCAAAGGCAGGCATCCAGTCTGGTGGACCCCTGCCATAAATAAACTGTACAACAGAAGGAGGAAGCTACTACATGATAGAGCAAAATCCCTAATAGGGAAGGCATCTCTGATCAGTACTAGCAAAAATTACGATCCCTCATAAAATCCTCCAAGGCCAGCTTCGAGAGAAAAATTGCACAGGACACCAAAGACAATCATAAGGCTTTTTCAGTTATGTTAGAAACCTGGGATGCAACTCCCAGACTTGTTCTGAGTTGATTCTAAATGACAAAAAATACACTGAACCCACAGACATCGCCAATATCCTGGCAGACAGGTTCAGTGCAAACTTCTCCACCCCCCCCCAAAAGAGCAAGTATCTATCCCGGCAGAGGGCTGCCTCCCAAACATCTCAGATGCTCAGGTGAAGGCTGCCCTCTCCAAAGCAAAAAACACTGCTTCCATGGGACCAGATGGCGTCCCAGGTTGCGTCCTACATGAACTACAAGAGGAACTAATCCCTCAAATAAAACAGCTATACAATATCAGCCTCACTACAGGATATGTGCCCACAGAATGGCATACAGCAACAGTGGTCCCACTCCACAAAGGTGGAGCCTCTACGGACCCTGGAAACTATTGCCCCATAAGCCTGACTAGCTTAGTCTGCAAGGCTATGGAGAGGATCATCATGGAGCTCATAAACAAAGACATTGGGGACCTACAGACACTAGATCCTACCCAGTTTGGCTTTGTCAAGGGCAGATCCTGCCTTTTGAACCTGGTTGACTTCTTTGAAACAGTCACCAAAGCCATAGATGAAGGGAAGGTAGTCCACACAGCCTATCTGGACCTTGCAAAGGCATTTGACACAATACCCCACTCGGGCATCATAGATAAGCTATCCAGCTTAAATATAAACCCCTATGTCACAAGATGGGTCGCAAACTGGCTCAAAGACAGAATCCACAGAGTGAGAGTTGCTGGAGCCATGTCAGACTCGAAACCGGTCACAAGTGGCATCCCACAGGGTTCTGTCCTGGGACCACTCTTGTTCGGTATATACTTTTCCGAGGTACAGGCAACGTGGGAGGACTATGGCTCACCAAGTTCGCAGACAACTGCAAACTGGGCGCCATAATCAACTCTCCAGCTGACACAAACATCCTTTAAAAAGGTCTCACAGAGACAGATAACTGGTGCCAGTGCCATGGTTTAAAGCTAAATGCCAAAAAATGTATAGTCATACCCTTTGGCAAAAACAATGTGCCCACAAATTACCACATAGGCAGAAACCCATTAAGTACAGAGAAAGTTATTAGGGACCTGGGGACCCAAGTTGATAGCAATCTCTCCTTTGAAAACCACATTGCCAAAGTGGTTAGAAAGACCTTCTACATAGCCCACCTCATCACGAAGGGTTTCACATCTAGATCAAGAGAGGTAATCGTGCCCCTTTATTCATCCCTCATCAGGCCCATCATAGAATACAATGCCCCTTTTGGGATGTACCTTACCCGACACCTGCAGCAATTAGAAAGACCCCAAAAGTATCTCACCAAGAGGATCAAGGGTCTCAAACAGATGCCATATGCTGCTCGGTTAAAAAAACTCCAGCTCTACTCAGTTGCATACCGCCTACTTCGAGGCGATCTATGCCTGACATAACAAAGCTATGTCAAATCCAGAATTAATGGACATGCTCCACCTCAGTAAATCTAAATCCCTTAGAGCCACACGCTCGAGGGACTTGAACCTCAGCACAGAAATAATTAGAACTTGCTGGAGGGACAGGTTCATAACCCAGAGGCTCCCTTCGCTCTGGAATAGAATCCCAGTTCATGTGAGGCAGAGCATCTCACTGAATCTCTTCAAGAAGAATCTCGATAAGTGGATGGAGGATCATAGGTTTGTCCCAGGGATTACTCCCGTGTCACTATTAGACAGAGGCACAGTAAACTAAACCTTAAAAAGGGCACAGTATACTCAAATCAAGGGGTGGCGTAAGCCATACAGAATCGGGCTAGGCTTATAATTGCCCCAGGGCAGATAGCCTAGTATGAACCTATGAACCTATGAACCTAAGATGGAATGCAGATATCATAACTATACATAGGAGGGCCAGTAAAGGAAGAGTATTAATTCAATTTCTTAACACTTAGTCTCCTTTTTTTACAAATGGTTTCAAGTGGTACTTGGCCATTCAAACCAGGTGGATGGTCTGCTCTCAAATTCATAATCCATTTGGCCTCTTCTATTTCAGTTTTATTAACTAAATCTCCTTCTCTTGCTGTAGGTTCTAGGTTGGTCATTGAAAGTGAATCTGCAATGTGCATTGGCTAGAAAACAAATGGCTGAAATAATTCCACTCATTTATTTTAGTGAAGAAGTTAAAAATTCTAAGCATTTTAATTAGATGATAATTTGGTCAAAAGTATTCAGAGTGAGCCACTAGGCTACAAAATCATGATTTTGTAGCTGGTATTGATTGCCAAATACTTTACTCTGGTATTATTTGATGTACTTAATAATTTTGAAAGAGGTTCATCATAACAGAATGTGTAAGCATAAAATGGAAGCTTCTTAAGAAGACCATTGTGAAAATAATACAAATTTAATTCTAAACAATGGAGTTGAGGTGGTTTTCATAATCGTAAAGTTTATGAGGACAAAAGAAGTCCCATTGGATGGAATGGGAACTTCTCTTATTTTTCTACGACTCCATTAGTTGATTAACTAGTAGTTAGAGAGGTTGCTCCAATGACAGTTTCAGATGAAAGTTCCTGATAAAACAATGTGTGTAAAATAATGTGAAGCTGAAATTAAAAATCATGTGGGTTTACCATTGCAAAGTATACGAAGGGTAATGATTCCTCATTCGAAGGAATGAAAACTCTATTTGCCTATTGGTTGACTATAAGTAGATTGAGAAATGCCATTTATGTCCTGATGAGAGTGAACTGTATTTCACTATAAAAATCTTTTCATTTCCCAAGGATCACGTTAAAAGTTTATATAAAGACTATTCATGCTTGAATGGGAAATAAGTTATTCATCTGAGAAAAATATATTCTCTAGAAGATTGCTTTGTAATGTCAAGGAAAATAATTCCATAAAGGTGTACTTTTAGAGACTAAATGAGCATCAAAAAAATTTTTGAGAGGTCCAAAAGGGGACAACTTTGTTTTAAAAAGTATTATGAAGTGTAATAAGATGCTGAATTTATTGAGACATAATCTATTTATTTTTGGTGATTGTTTTCTATTGGTTGTGATGAAGGTCTTGGTTCTACGTGGGAGCTTATTGGATAGCCAAAGCTATGCAAATGAATATACTATGCTTGGTCTGTGTGTGTTATCCATAGGCTATAAATGTGAATTTCTATGCTCATTGGTTAGGAAATGGGAGCGTCACACTATTTAAATTGTAAAGCAATAACTATTCTTATGAAATAAAAAGTATAAACCATAAGAGCACATTTCTGGATATAAATTAAATTAAAAATACATCAAAAATACAGTGTTGAAAGGATTTTAACACTGCTGATGGGAGTAGTAGCTTGCCATTTTTACGAAGACATGCAAGCATAAAAGTGAAGTTGTACATAACATTTCCTGACAAAGGAATGTTACATCTACAAAAATCCATTGAAATTAGGTCTAAAAAGTGGCTATTAAGTGAGTTTTTTAATTGAAAATATGCAAAGGCAGATGAACTCCTATTGGATGAAATGAAACGTTTTTGTTTCTTTGCGACTCCATTGGTCGACTGATCTGTAGGCAGAGACAAGCCTTTATGTCTTGGTGAAAGTGAATCAAGTTGTGTATTATTCTAAAGGTGTTGTATTATTAAGATCATGTCAAAGAGTTCAAATAGTGAAATATAACCATGCATTAAGAGATGATTTTGTGTTCATATCTTGCGCGGCCTAACTATTTGCAGAACCTGCAAGAAATTTAATGGGTGATGTTAAAATCTGTGACAGAATGTTACTTGCCTATAACTAAGGCCTTGATCTGTATTGGAAGGCAACAAGGGACTTGGTTAGTCTAAGCCTACTATTGGTCAAAAACACAGACTGAGCAAATTCCTTTCATTGAAAAATATACCAGAAGAGACTAAATAGATTTATATTGGATGATAACTACGGGCTTGGCAAACATTTGCATGTCATTGGCTAAAAGACTAGGATTGAATGAGTTATTTTCTATTGGAGGAAAGCATGCAGGAAGAGTCTAAAAAGATCCTCTGATTAGTCAAAAAGCCCACTTTCTTATGGTGAAAATTAATCAAGCTGCATATTATTTTAAAGGTGTTGTTGCTTTATTAAGATCATGTCAAAAAGTTTAAACAATTATATATAACCATGCATTAAGAAAGCACTCTGTGGTTATATCTTGCGCTGTCTAACTATTCATAGAAACCTGCAAGAAATCTAAAGGGTGATGTTAAAAATTTGTGACAGAATGTTACTTGGTTATAACCAAGGCCTTGATTTTTATTAGAAGGTAACAAGGGCCTTGGCTAGTCTAAGCCTACTATTGGCCAAAAACATAGACTGAGGAAATTCCTCTTATTGAAAAATACACAGGAAGAGACTAAACAGATTTATATTGGATGGTAATTATGGGCTCGGCAAGTTTATGCCTGTCATTGGCTAAAAGACTAGGATTTAACAAGTTCTTTCCTATTGGAGGAAAACATGCAGGAAGAGCCTAAAAAGACTCTCTGATTAGTCGAAAAGCCCATTTTCTTATGTTCATAAAGATTGATTGGTTAGCTTTAAAAAACTGGCGAACTATGATAATTTGCATCTATTTTAGATTCATCATCTGATTCAAATGTTGGAATGTGATTGGATGTTAGTTTTTTAAAAATATGATACTCAGGACTAACTAATCAGGATCTGGAGAAGGCATATTGTCAAAAGTGCTTGTCCTGGTTCTGAGTGAATAAGTTTGTTTTATTCATTAAAGTTTTACGTCTATTTTACTGTGGTGGAACGTTCCTTGTCTTCTCAACATTATTTTCAGATATGAAGATTATATTACAGCACCGTACTCGAACCTCATTAGAACACTAATACAGAGTATAATTCTTCCTTTTGCATGTGCCTCACCAGACACATGCAGCAGTTAGAGAGACCACAGGGGTTTGTCACCAAGAAAACACAGGGCCTGTAAACCATACCATGATATATGTAAATAGACTGAAAGCCATATCACTGTAATTTTTATCGTATAGGATGAGGTGACTTCTGCCTGGTCTCCAGGCAAGTCTCTGACCCTGCCCTGGTGTAAATAGTGCACATCCACAAATCAGATATAGCTGATGACATCAGCAGTGTCTGGTGAAGAGAATATGGCAATAACAGTGCATCATATAATCATATAATTTTTTTCTCTGTTTTATTTTGTAGGATCATTTTTTGCCGTGTACAATTAGCTCTATTTTTATAGTCCTTTTTCTGGTATTTAGGACTACACTGTTCTCATAATTATATCTCCCTCTCTAAAGCATTCAAAACATGATATTTGTGTTGCACTAATTATGTGTTCATTGAGGGAGTTCTGATTTTTTTTATTACATCTCTCTTTCACTTCTTAGTTAGGGGGTTCTTTGCTGCGCTCAGGCTCACTCTGCTCCCCTACCCTACCCTACCCCCATTCCCACCCACCCCCACATTCAATTGATTTATACCTAGACTAACCACACCCATAGCACACTCCAGCCAATCCACAAGCTTTCCAGAACCCCCTGCAATACCTTCTACCAACTCCTTCCCTCTCTTTCTCTATTTTACCCTCCCATCCTCTACCCCTCCTAACTACCATGCATTACCTCTACACCATTCTCACTAATACTCTGTTTCCCCACTTTGTATATCTCACCTACAAATCCAACTCCCACCACTCACTCCATGTCAAACATTGCCAATCACCTACACTCCCACTCTCCTCCCTCCACTCACAATTCCACACTTATAGTAACATAAGCCCTCAACTCTTCAACCGCTCAACCTCTCTCATCTCACCTCTTAAACACTTTTACACCCACCATTCTACATTCCCAACACCCAAATACCTCAAACTAACAAACAAACTTAAACTTTTTCTCCTTCACTCCATTAAAACTTCAAGCAGACATCCATCCCAACCCAGGCCCCAGCAACAACGATACACAACATATACTATCTTCCACAAGTCCCACTATCACCACCTGAACTCAGTCTATTTCTCACACACATACCTACCCCCCATTCCAAAAAGCCTCTGCCTCAGATCTACTCCTGTTAAACTTCAACCTCCATAGCATCATAAACAAGACCAGTGAGTTCCACACTACCCTTTCCACCTACTCTCCAGATATAGGTGTGTTAAAAGAAACTTGGTTAAAGCCCCACATCAAGGATAGTGAAATTTTAACAGTAGCCTATAACATCATAAGAGCAGACAGAATCAACAAACACAGAGGTGGTGTTGCAGTTATGTTTAAAAATACCCTCAATGTAGCCCAACTAAGCTGTTCAACTCCTGATCTACCCAACTCTGAAATATTAATTGCCCACCTTGAAATCAACCCAAACAAAGCAATAATAATAATTGCCACCTACCTCCCTCCTGGCAATAACCTTCTGACTATAGAATACCTATTATTCTGGGCAGCTACTAAATTCACCCAAGAAATTATTGTTCTTAGTGACTTTAATTTAGATTGGCACTCCTACACTACTGATAATCTATCCAACTTTATTAATC
Source organism: Protopterus annectens (assembly GCF_019279795.1). Lineage (NCBI taxonomy): Eukaryota > Metazoa > Chordata > Ceratodontiformes > Protopteridae > Protopterus > Protopterus annectens. Next base: position 602,116,076 of record NC_056727.1, read on the forward strand.
TCTTCAACTTCTCCCAAACAATAAACTGCTTAACTCATGTTGACAAACACTCTAACAAGCAGTCAACATTAGACTGGATCCTAACTAACAAACCAGACTTAGGCTTCTTAGCCGGGTACCTACCTGACTCCCTCAGTGACCAATATCCAACATTTCTTTACAGGAAACGTGTGTATATCCAAAGCAACATCATCTATAAATACATCCCTTCCAAGAAGAATTTCTTCCCCACTACTTTCAACCTTCAACTACAACAATGTAACTGGCCCCCACTTAAGCACCTACAATTAGATGAGGTTGTTCAGTACTTCAGTGAAACCTTCCTTGCAATTCTTAATAATCTATCCCCCACAAGAAAAGTTTGTACTAGGACCAAATCACTCCCATGGCTAACCAAAGAAACAAAACTAATAATGAGACATATAGACAAAGCTTGGTCAGCTTATCATACATCCAAAGGCAAATCTGACCTCCTTAACTACCAATAACTAAGAAACTGAAAAAAAAAATAAAAAGAGACAAACAAGTATACTAACCAGATGTCTTAGTGGTTAAGGTCTTCGCCTCCCATGCACAAGGTAAAAGGTTCGATCCTAACTTCCGACCAATGCCTGTTTGGAGTTTGCATGTCTCACTGGGGTTTCCCCAATGTCTGAAAAACATGCTCAGTGTTTCTATCTCAAAAAACTCACCAATGAATGGAGCTGTGGCCAGCAGCACAGACTCTACATGGTGCCCTATAGGGGGAAGAGTTGTACAGACCAACTGCTTTGGGCATCTACTGTGGTGCACAGTATTCTCAAGACAGGAGAACATGGATCACAGACTGCATGCCGTGGCAGGGATAGCCACTTGACAGTGTAAAATATGGCTCTAGGTGATTCGGTCATGTTGACTAAAGTCACCAAAAATGGGCATGGGTAGTTACCGGTGATAAGTGGGTTGAAGACCCGGCCTACTCTCACCCATAGACAACAAACTGATGAAAAAATACTAATGCTCTCAAACAAAAGCTTTCAAAGACAGAATCCAGTTCACAAAAAGGCAAGATGAATCCGTTTAATATGAAGCGCTTTTCGTCGCCTATAATGAGGCAACTTCTTCAGATAAATTTCAATTAAGAAGCACAATTTTATATGCTAATCTGATCACATGGTAAAGGAAACGTTATACCAATGTTACACAAAATAGTGCTCGCAATATGTAATTAAAGAACACATTAGAATTTTTAACTATTATTTATGCACTCGCCTAACTATGAATTATGAAATAACAAAATGTTTACTCATAGTAGGCAAATTTACCAAGCTTTGTCTAAAAACACATAATACGATGAAATACGATTAAATCTAAAGGTGAATAAATATTAAAAATCGATAGTTAGACTTTGATATTAAAAACACATTCACAAAGCTGGATGCTAGTACAAACTAAAAGTAAAATACAAGTATGTTATTATTAGTTTAGTTTGTTCCAGTTTTTCATCAAGTAATTTAAAATTAATGTATATAGACTTCACAATTGATGAAATAACTTACTGGTAATAAATACTAGGTAAGTGTATTAAAAACCTATCTATCCAGGCTTTTAAGTTTTAAAAGACACACAATATTACAGTGTTCATTTAAGCCAGGCTCAAAAAATGCATTAGTTTTTATTTGCCATGACAGTTCACGATCTTCCAAGAGCAAGTTTAAGGGCCCTCCTCTAATATCATACTGGATTTGGTCAATTGCTCTAAATTTAAAACTATGACCTTCATGGGACATGGCATGTTTGGCTAAAGCATTTTCTTCTTTGTTGTTAGCTATTGCATAAGTGTGTTCATATATTCTGTCTCGTAAACGACGTTCAGTTTTGCCTATGTAGAATGCTTTGCATAATGTGCAAGAAGCTATATAGACAACTAGTTTGGAATTACAGTTTAACTTGTAATTTGTGTTATATTGTTTGTCATTGATAGCAAATTTTGTACCTATACTAACAAATTTGCACATACTACAACATACTACAACAACCACAAGAGTACATACCCACTCTCTTGGTAAATTCTTTTGTTTTACCCGATTCAAGGATACTTTTTAGATTCTTACCTCTCCTAAAAATAATTTTAGGGTAGTCACTGAATTTTGTAGACAAATTTTTGTCGTATTTAAATAGTTCCCAGTTTTTGTATAATATATATCTCATATTAGAACTGTCTGAGTTGAATGTTGTAGTAAAACTACATTCAAAACTCATAGTTCCACTACTGTCTGTTGTTTCAACATTGTTCACTTCAGTTATGTTTTGAATGTTGCTGACTGTATCTATAGAAAGACTAAAGTTAGGTGAACTATTACCACACAAAAATCGGGGTAATAGAACCACTCTCTCTTTTTAACTTGACTTCACTAAATAAGTTCTTAATTAAGTCCAATGGGTAGCCCCTCTGTTGGAACATATTTTCTAATAAATTACATTCTGTAATAAAGTCACTATAAAGAGAAGTCATACGAGCAGCTCTTATCATTTGTCCTTTTACTATGGCTCGTTTTTGTGACAAAGGATGTGAACTAGTGAAGTGTAAATAAGAGTTGCAGAATGTACTTTTCCTATAAATTTTGGAAATGTATTTATTGTTGACCACATCTTTAATTAAGTTGATATCTAAATAGTTGATGTTTTCTTCTTGAAAGTTAGATGTAAATTTAAAGAAACTTGTTGTATTGTTAAGGTAGTCAAGAAATTTTGTAGCTGGTTCTAGATTACCTCAAAATAAAATAAATATGTCGTCAAGGAAACGTGTATAATACACGATGTTAGACATCCATTCAACATGTTCAAATATGTAAAACCTTTCCCAATATACCATAACTGTATTAGCGAAGCTTGCTCCACAAGGGGAGCCCATTGCTACCCCGCATTTCTGTAAGAATAACTCATTATTAAATGAAAAATAGTTATTGGTGAGTATAATATCTAAAAGGGTTGTTACTAAATAAGTTTCTTTACTAGAGGCTCCTTTTTTGGAGAGGAATAAATTGACCCATTCTAGGCCTTCAAGATGTGGGATGGACGTGTAAAGATCTACTACGTCGATTGTGATAAAATTGATGTCATTATCATAAGGGATTTCATTTATACTTTTCAAAAATGCCCACGAGGCTTTACATACTTGTGACTCAGTTGACAAGTACTTTTTTAATATGTGATCTACTACCTTTGCGCAAGCGTATGTGATCCAATTATGCCCGTTGATAAGTGGTCTAAATGGTGGATTGAGTACATTCTTGTGTATTTTGGGCACTGCAAATAAAACAGGAATTTTTGGCCAGATTATAGTCATGTAGTTGTATAAGTTGGCGTCAATGTACCCCTCTATAAACAGGTCGTTGATGTAGCCCTTAATCCGGCCATGAGCAATATTGGCCTCATTTGTGGATACCTTATCGTAGGTGTTACTATCTAAAATGGCCTGCACTCTGTCTATGTAGTCAAACTGATCAAAAATTGCAAGGCCACCACCTTTATCAGGTTTTATTGCTCTTATTTTAAGTGACTTAAAGGTGTTTAGTGAAGTAGTTTCATCTAAGGTGGTGTTAATTGTTTGTACATTTTTATGAAACAATTTGTTACGATTATCAACTAAACATCTCAAGTCCAATTCTGTAACAGTCTCGAACAAGTTCAAAACAGGGTGTAAGGGAGGATTGTATTACTGGCAACTCTAAAAACATGGTTGGAATAAGAAGAGTTGCCAAACAAAAGGTTCAGGTTCAGTTTCCTCACGAAAAGTTTTAAGTCTTTGATTGTTTGAACTATATCCATCTGTTGATTAGGAACAAAGGTGTTACCCTTCGCTAAGAGTTCCACAAGAACTGGACCAATTTCAATACATGAATAGTTAAATATATTAAAGTCACCTGTTTTATTTTTTACAATGGCAACAGAATGTTGCCTATCATGTGTTATCTCCTGGGTCTGTTGTTCGAACGCTGTTTGTTTTTTTGTTGTTGTTGTTGTTGTTGATAATTATAGTTAGGTTTTTTTGGAATTGCTCCTGAATAATTGCTATTGAACTTGTTTGCTTGATTAAAGTTGTTCGGGTTATCTGGCTGATGGTTACTAGTGTTCTTATTGTTTGCCCGAAGGCGGTCTGACCATCTGTTTTGGTTCGGAACCGGTGTTGTAGTATTGTCTACAACTACTGAGGCAGAGTTTGAAATGTTGTTGTCAGTTAAGTTAGAATCATCATCTGTTGTATTAAACGCATTGTTGCTACTACGTAAAATTGCTGCACCAACTTGAGCACTAGAAGGTTTTGGATATGCAGACCCGTTGTTATATGCTGTACGGTCTCTGTTCATTTTTTTGGCTTTGTTAGCTCGTAGTCTATCCAGTAATTGGTCAATGCTAACGAAGCTCCTTTCATATTCATATTTATATCTAGGGAAGTATACGTGAACAGTGATGGCAGAATTTATTTCAACCACTTCCCTAGATAAATCCGCTATCTGTGTGGCGTAATGTTTAAGCATTAATTCCATTAATGCAAAGCCCTGTTGGTCGAATAAAGAAATCAATTCTAAGTGAAACAAAGAGTCAGCTATAAGACCTGATGGGTACAGATGGTGCCTTAAACCCTTAGGAACTAAACGTTCTTTTAAACATTCTTGAAAATAGTGAGTTTCAAGTTGGAGCTTTTTGATTTTAACCAATTTTGTGAACAACAGTTTCAATTGATCAGTTAAAGCAGGTGAACTAACCTGTGTTGCTGTAGCGTTGTCAGATAGGTTTTTAATACACTTACCTAGTATTTATTACCAGTAAGTTATTTCATCAATTGTGAAGTCTATATACATTAATTTTAAATTACTTGATGAAAAACTGGAACAAACTAAACTAATAATAACATACTTGTATTTTACTTTTAGTTTGTACTAGCATCCAGCTTTGTGAATGTGTTTTTAATATCGAAGTCTAACTATCGATTTTTAATATTTATTCACCTTTAGATTTAATCGTATTTCATTGTATTATGTGTTTTTAGACAAAGCTTGGTAAATTTGCCTACTATGAGTAAACATTTTGTTATTTCATAATTCATAGTTAGGCGAGTGCATAAATAATAGTTAAAAATTCTAATGTGTTCTTTAATTACATATTGCGAGCACTATTTTGTGTAACATTGGTATAACGTTTCCTTTACCATGTGACCAGATTAGCATATAAAATTGTGCTTCTTAATTGAAATTTATCTGAAGAAATTGCCTCATTATAGGCGATGAAAAGCGTTTCATATTAAACGGATTCATCTTGCCTTTTTGTGGACTGGATTCTTCTCTCACCCATGCCAGGGACCCTTGCTAATGGTGGGATGGGTATATGTACCCCTATTGGCCAGTGTGTGGCCACCATAAAGCCCAGCAGCCCTGGGCCAATAAGCTACTGGCTATCCGGTGTCTAGTTGCCTAGCCTGGGTTACCTGGGATAGCTCTGTTGAGCAAAAGCTGGATGCAATACCAACCAACCTGCCAAACATGAACTGAGAATTGCTACGCTTAATGTAGGTTCACTGACAGGATGCAGCTTGAAAGTGGATGACATGATGATATGGAGGAGGCTGGACACCCTATGTATTCAAGAGATGAGATGGAAGGGCAGTGCAGCAAAGCGACTTAGCTTGGGATCCAGACTCTACTACTCAGGTAGGGGACAGGCTAGAAATGGTGTAGGAATTGTGGTGAGAGAGAAGCTTCAGAAGGCAGTGAGGGATATCATCAGAATTAATGACAGACTCATGGCAATCCGGCTCCAGTGTAATGATTGGGCAGCATTCATAATCTCAGCATATGCTCCACTGCTGGGTTGTGATAGTGAGGAAAAGAATGCATACAGACAGCAGTTTCAGGACCTACTAGATAAAGCAGGACAACATGAATTGGTGTTAATAATGGGTGACTTGAATGCACATATCAGGACAGACAGAACAGGATATGAGGACTGCCTGGGCCCACATGGGTGGGGTAACAGGAATAAAGAAAGAGAAGTCATTCTAGACTTCTCTCTGGCAAATGGCTTGATAGTAGCCAACACATGGTTCAGAAAGAGAGACAGTTACAAGATCACATACAAGAGTAGCCAACATGCAACTCAGGTAGACTTTTTCCTAGTAAGGAAAAAGGACTGGGGTAGAATCCATGATTGCAAAGTCATCCCCAGTGAAACAGTTGGCCCCCAGCATAAACCATTAATTGCCACAATCAGCTGCAAGCAGTGGTCAGAGAAGGCTCTAAGGTCAACAGAGACTAGGCTGAAGACCTGGAAGTTAACTGGAGAGAAAGCACAGCAGTTCAAGGAATTACTCAGGGCTCTAGCACCTCAAGAAGAGGAGGAAATAGGTGGAGTTGAAGAGGAGTGGCAGCACCTAAAAACAGTATGTGTTAGGATTACGAAAAGATATTTTGGCCAAGCCAGGTATGGAAATAAGGTAGATAAGGAAAGCTGGTGGTGGAATGCAGAAGTCCAGGAAGTCATCAAAAGAAAGAAGGAGTGCAGGAAGAAGTGGGAGATAGAAAAGACTGACCAGGCTAGGAAGGACTACTGGTTGGCTAACAAAGAAGCTAAGAAAGAAGTTGCAATAGCAAAGAATAGGGCATCAGAGGCACTCTACCAACTTCTGGAAAGTGACTCAGTAAGAGGCACAAAGAAACAATATCAGGTTGCAAGGGAAAGACAGAAAGATAAAGAAGATAGTCAGACACCCTTCATTAGGGATGCCAGCAACAACTGCTTACTAGTCCACATGACATCAAAGGCAAATGGAAGGAGTATTTCTTGCAGCTTCTGAATGAAGAAAACCCCACAGAAGCTGTACTGCCCCAGAAACAGCCTACAATTAGAGAAGAAGAAGAGCCCACCTCAGAAGACGTAAGAACAGCACTAAGGAAGATGAAGTCAGGGGAAAGCAGCAGGCTCAGATGAGCTGACAGCAGATATGATAAAGATGCTGGGTGAGATAGGGGAGAAATGGCTCCTGAGGGTACTAATAGCAGTGTGGAGAGAAAGGTGTATCCTAGATGACTGGAGAATAAGCATACTTGTGCCAGTGTACAAGAACAAAGGGGACATCCACAACTGTAGGCGGTACAGAGGGATCAAACTCCTACCACACTGCATGAAAGTTCTGGAGAAAGTGATTGATAAACAGATAAGCAGAGTAATAGAATGTAAGATGGGAGGTGAACAGTTCAGATTCAGATCAGGATGCAGCACAATTGACCCAATGTTTGCACTGAGACAGATACTTAAGAAGAAGCTAGAAATGAAGACAGAGTCCAACTGGGCATTCCTAGATTTGGAGAAAGCATATGACAAGGTCCCAAGAAAGCTAATCTGGGCAGTACTGTGATGGTTTGAAGTCCCAGAAACATTGTTAGAATTAGTGCAGGCTATGTACAAGGACCCAGTGACTCAAGTACGAACAGTGTTCGGCCACACAGAGGGATTCCCAGTGGGAGTGGGTGTACATCAGGGTTCAGCTCTGAGCCCACTGCTGTTCATACTGGTGATGGACTACATTAGCAAACAGGTTGAAGGGGATAGATCAATAAAGCTGATGTATTCAAACGATGTGTAGCAGTACAGGCAGACTCTGAGCTAGAACATCAGCAAAGGATAGGAGAATGGAATGCAAATCTGAAGGCACATGGGATGAAAATAACCACAGATAAGATGGTGGTAATGGCAGCAAATTGGGGAAATCAGAAGAAGCTGAGAATAGAGATAGAAGGGAAGATAATGGAACAGGTAAACCACTTCAAGTATCTGTGGCGGGTGGTTGAGGAGAAGAGTAGTCTGAATGAAGAAGTCAAAGCTAGAATCAGAGGGGCTGCAGCCAACTGGCATAGAGTATCAGGTGTAGTCTATGACAGAAGAATGCCAAAGAAGCTGAAAAGCAAGGTGTACAAGACAGTGGTGCAACCAGTACAACTGTATGGTAAAGAAACCTGGGCAGCAAAGGCAGAACAGTTGAAGAAGCTAGAAGTGATAGAAATGAAGTGCCTGAGAAAGGTGGTAGAATGTACACTATGGGACAGATGAAGAAATGAGGACATAAGAGCAGAAGCCAAAGTAGCTCCAATTGCAGAAAAGATCAAAGAGAACAGATTACAGTGGTTTGGGCTCATGTGTAGGAAAGCAGAAGACAATCTGGTGTGGAAGATTTGGGACAGACAGGAAGAAGGTAAATGGAAGCAAGGACATCCAGCAAAGAGGTGGATGGATTGTGTGAAAGAAGATCTGCGACAATCAGGCATGAGTGTTGAAGAAGGCAGGAGTGTGGCACTGAATAGAGAGAGTCGGCAACACTTAACATGATACCCCAACCCCAAATAGAAAAAATGGGAAAAGGCGGACTGATGATGATGATAAAACAAGTATACTTCCTATCCTGTCAGCAAAACAACCAAAACAACCCTCAAAAATTCTGGTTTTCCGTCAACCAACTCCTAAACCCAGGACGTACCTCTACCCCACTTCTGCTACTTTAAACAACCCTGTCCCTATATCAACTCAATTTAACACCCACTTCATCAATACCGTCACCTTTCTTCTAGACAACCAACCAACCCAGCCACTTACTGTCCCCACTCCAGCCATAAACTATCACAACCTTTTCTCCTTCTCACCCATACAAATTAAGTACATAAAAACTCGCTTGTCCAAACTCAAACCATGCTGACCTGCTGCAGACAAACTCCCTAATGAATTTCTAAAACTTGCAGCCCCTTCAGTTGCATACCCCATTTCAATCCTGATCAATCACTCTATTAATGAACAATATGTTCCACTCATATGGAAAATATCTCATATTATACCTCTCACAAAGGTGGCCCCTCCAAATAGCTAACCAACTATTGTCCCATAGCCATACTTTCCCCACTAGCAAAAATCTTACAAAAATGCATCCACAACCAGCTCATAAACTACTTCCTTAACAATAACCTCATTTCCAACTCTCAGCATGGTTTCAGGCCTAAGCATAGTACCAGCACTGCCCTCCTAACCTTCACTAACACCATCCACCACCTCATGAATGAATGGTTTCATGCCTCTTCCATATTCCTCAACATGTCTAAAGCCTTCAACATCATATCTCACCAGCTTCTACTAAATAAACTATCTTCCTATGGCCTTAGTTTATCCTCAATAACTTGGTTCCACAGCTACCTCTCTAACCATCAACAGGCTACAAAGTGGGAAAACTCTCTTCCCCCCTACTCCCCATCACTGTAGGTGTATCTCAAGGGTCCATTCTCAGTCCACTACTCTTCATCATATTTGCAAACAATCTCAGTGCAGCAACCCAACATACCTCCTTAATACAGTATGCAAATGATGCTACCCTTATCTGTTCAGCCCCCTCACCCCAAGAACTCCAACTATAAATGCAATCCTCTTTTCAGGACATTGAATCCTACCTCTCCCAAAACTAACTCATTTTAAATCCCAACAAAACCAAAATTATAGTTTTCAGTAACAAAAACCCAAGTCTTCCCCACCCCCTCTATCAATTATCTCTGCAAATGGTACTAATATCACCCCTACTAACCACACTAAACTTTTAGGTGTTACCATAGATGACAACCTCAAATTTGATATACCTATTGCCCAAAATATCAAAAAAGCCCATATCAAACTAGGTACCCTTTACAGGGCCAAACCTTTTCTAACTCCCAATGCCAGACTAGCTACTGCTTGCACACTCCTTCTATCTACCCTTCTTTACAGCTGTCTCATATTTACTAACCTTCGAAAATCTGACCTCAACAATTTAGAATCATGCAACCACAAGATTGCTAAATTTGCCACTAATCTCCCACACAGATCCCACCACTGCTCAGCTCTCTCAATATTAAACTGGCTTGACCTCCCCAACCTTCTATCTCTCAAACAACTATCCTTAGCTCATAAATCAATCTATTATCCCAACAACTGCCCTGCCATCTCGTCTTTCATTCAATCTAGTACAAATAGCAGAGACCTCAGATCTTCCATCAAACTCCTACTAAAGGTAACCAAGTCCCACAACCAACATGGCAACTCTCTCTATTAACACAAAATAGCAAACTCTGGAACGCCCTTCCAGACACAATAAAAAGAAGTTACGTACCTACCATAACGTTCCATGTTAGTTGTCTTCATCTCGCCTTCCTTCTTGTTGTTTGGGTTTGGATCCGATCCTCGGCTCTGACTCAGCCATCTTCTATAGCTCAAGAGCTATTTACTGGCTCGAGGCTACCCCTTATCCCAGAATGCCCAGCATCAGCTACCCAGATCTCATTTGTGATAGCGCACACTAGACATTAGTAGAGTAACCAGTTACTAAAACTGGTTGTCCAATACACCTAAACAAGGAAAGAGTTATAGATTTACCTGGCATGTGAAGTAATAAAAGATGCTCAGTCAGTGAAAACAAAAGGGAACTCCTCACAATCCTCTAGGGAGGGGGAAGGAGGGAGGGACGCAAGAAGGAAGGTGAGATGAAGACAACTAACATGGAACGTTATGGTAGGTACATAACTTCTTTATGTTAAGTTGTCTATCTCGCCTTCATTCTTGCTGTTTGGGACAGTGTCCCTAGCACCTAAAATCCCAGGTGGCTCATTGGAACAAACTCTTCAGAACAGTAGAACCAAAGTAATCTCTGCTCTGGGAGACTATATCTACCTTGTAATGAGAGATAAAAGTGTGGGCATTTGCCCAAGTGGCAGCTGCCCAGATTGAGTCTATGGGCAACCTAGACTGAAATGCTACAGAGGTGGCTAATGCTCTAGTGAAATATCCTTTTGGTTTAGCTGGTAGCTCTTTATTTCTTAACTGATAAAGGCAGTAGTATCAGATAACCATCTGGATAAGGTCACTTTAGAAACTGGAAGGCCTTGTTTGTTGAAAGCATAAGAAAGAAATAACTGGTCTGACTTTCTTAGTTCCTTAGTTCTATGGAGGTAAAAACGCAATTGCCTGTGTACATCCAGTTGGTGGAGCTTGTATTCTGCCTTGTTGCTGTGATTAGGAAGGAAAACTGGGAGATCTATGGATTGATTTAAATTGTTCTCTGAGCAGACTTTAGGAATAAAGGATGGATTGGTCCTCAGAGAAACTCTGTCCTTGTGAAACACCAGGTAAGGAGGATGAACACATAGTGCTTGAAGTTCTGAGACACGTCTAGCTGAAGTGATAGCAACAAGAAAAAGTGTCTTCCAAGAAAGAAATGTTAAAGAGCATGATGCTGCCGGTTCAAATGGAGGCAAAATTAAGGAGGCTAAAACTAAATTGAGATCTCAAGGAGGGGGAGGATCTCTAACTGGGGGTCTAAGAAGAGCTGTTCCTTTCATAAATGCTTTGCAGAGCTTATGAGACATTATGCTAGAATTAAACATACCAATATGAAAATTAGAAATGGCAGCTAGTTGCACTCTAATGTTAGCGGAAGCCGCACCAGACTGAAAAAGCTCTGTTATAAATTCAAGAATTTCATGGATTGGGGCTGAGAAAGGATCCAGTTTTCTAGATTCTGTCCAGTAAGAAAACCATTTCCATTTACTAGCATATGTTTTCCTCGTAGTAGACTTATGTGAGGAAACAATAATATCACCGACTGCTGGGGAGATATTGGAAAGCCTGGCTAAGGTTGGAAGTGGAGCAACCAAGCTGTGAGCTGGAGAGTTTGAAGGGATTGGTGCAACCCGCCTGATTGGTGAATCAGAAGATCTGTAACTGGGTCCAGAATCCACGGTTGATCCAGAAGGTGGAGGTGTAGGAACGGGAACCATATTTGTTAAGATCAGTATGGGGCAATGAGGATCATTTTGCAACCCAACAATTTTGCTTTCTGTATGAGTCTTGGAATTAGGGGAAAAGGGGGAAAAGCGTAAAGGAGTCCTTGAGGCCAATCGTGGACTAGAGCATCTCTGGGTATATGACCTGGAAGAGGAAGAAGAGAGAAGTAGCTGCTGCATTTGTTGTTGAGAGGAGTGGCAAATAGGTCACAGCAAGGCTGTCCCCATTTGCGGAAGATAAGATCTGCAACTTCCTGATTCAGAGACCACTCATGAGGCATGAAGATAGCTCTGCTGAGCCTGCCCGCTATAATGTTGGATTTCCCAGGGATGTGCGTTGCTATCAGAAAACATTGGGAGGATATCGCCCATTACCACAGTCTGAGTGCTTCTCGACACAAGGGGTAAGACCTGGTTCCGCCCTGTTTGTTGATGTACCACACCACTGACATGTTGTCCATTTGGATTGCAATGGTCCCGGAAGAAAGAGAGCCTTGAAGGGCTTGCAATGCTAGGAGAACTGCTCTCATTTCTAGGACATTGATATGCAGATGGTACTCGTGAGGTTGCCAAGTGCCTTGGACTGTCCTGCCTAGATAATGCCCCCCCCACCCTATCAGGGAGGTGTCCATGGTCACTGTGGCTACCAGAAGGGGGTTGTATGAAAGGTCTGCCCTGAATTACTAGTGGGGAAACCATCCACCAAGAAAGGTGCCTTTTGCATGTTTCTGTGATCAGGACCATGTGAGACATGGGTAGTTCCTGGAAAGACCACTGTGTGAAAAGAAGCCACTGAAGGATTCTCATGTGGAAACGTATTAATGGGACAAGAAGAATTGCAGCTGCCATGGAGCCTAGAGCTTGGAGGACATGTTTGACTTGAACCCTTTTGCTCTGCATTAGAATTAACACTTGTTGACGAATAGTGAAAACTCTTTCCTGTGGTAATTATGCAAACATTTCTTTTGTGTTTAATTCTGCTCCTATGTATGTAATAGACTGACAGGGCAACAAGGCAGATTTTTTGAAATTTACTGTAATGCCTAGTTGAGTGCATGATGTGATTGTATAATCCCGTGCCTCTAAGAGTTGATGCCTGGTGGTAGCAGTCAGGAACCAGTCATCTGGATAGGGAAACACCTGGAATCCTTGAAGCCTCAGGTGAGCTGTGACGACTGCCATACACTTGGTGAACACCCTGGGGGCTGAGGTGAGACCAAAGGGCAGAGCTCTGAACTGGTAATGACTGGCCCCTACCTGGAAGCAAAGAAATCTCCTGGAGCGTCTGTCCATCTTGATATGGTAGTACGCGTCCTGAAGATCTATGGAGCACATCCAGTTGTCCTGACCCAGAAAAGGGAAAATGGACTGCAGTGTCACCATCCGGAACTTTTCTTTTTGTACAGATTTGTTCAATCTGCTGAGATCCAGTATTGGTCTCCAGTCCCCTGTCCTTTTTGGTACTAAAAAGAATCTTGAGTAAGTTCCGGATCATAGTTGGTCTGCGGGGACTTCTTGAATGGCTCTTTTTTCTAGCAGTCTTGAAACTTCTGTGACTGCTTGATCCCTTAGATAGGGTGGGACATCTGGAATGGGCTTTTTCGATTCTATGGAGAATTGATGGAAGGGAATTTTGTAACCTCCGGATATGATGGATAGTACCCATCTGTCTCTTATATTTTGCCAGGCTTTTGGGTACAGTGAAAGTCTTCCTCTGACTGCCTCCAGAGTTGAGCAGTTGGGCAACCCTTCAAGGATGCTGGAAGGGTTTGGCAGAGAAAGTTTCTCTGTCACCCTGGTTTTGCGGTCCCCCTCTGCCACGAGGGTAGCATCTGTTATTGTTGTTTCCCCCTCTGCCCCTGGGGGAAAAATCACCATGTGTGTCAAGCAAGGGTCCCTGGGATTTTCGGAACCACATCTTTCCGCTCTTCTGACCCTTGGGATAAGGTCTGGAAGGAGTGGAAAAATGGACTGCCACGGCAGAGAGTGTCTTGCCTTCCTGCTCACACCTGGTCAATGTGTCTTTCACCTGAGGCCCAAAGAGAAAAGAGCCATAAAAGGGAGTATTGGTAAAGGATGCTCAAAAGGGTTCTGCAAACTGACACAGCCATATCCAAGCATGTCTCCTGAGAGCCACACCTGTCCCTGAGGCTCTGCTTGCTCCATCGACTGCATAGAAAATCAGCCTCATGGAGGAGTTAACTATGGAATTAAGAGTCGCAAGCTGAGAAGCTACTTTGGCTGGTGCTCCCTCTGCTGTAGGATCTTGAAGGGTATCTCCAAGCTCTTTCAGGAGATCCCTTTGAAGACATGTAAAATGGCATAGATAATTCAGGGACCTCATTGAAAAGGTTGCTGAAGCAAACATTCGCTTTCCATATCTGTCCATCGTCCGAGACTTTTTGTTCGGAGGATGAACAGATGAAGAGGTCTCTGCTAACTCTTTCTTGGTGGCTGCTGCTACCACTATGGCATCAACGGGCACACCTATGGAGGGGAATTGCTTGTCCTGGGGGGGCTGCAATAAATTTATTTGGTCTCCTCGGAGTAGGTTCCACAGAATCTGGAACTGACCAAGCCTTTCAAGCCACTACAGACATGAGTGGATCGAAAGGAGGAGATACCCAGGAGGTGGAAGGTCGGGAACCAAATGCTTCCAGGTATACAGACTCATCCTCGGTAGGGGCTAGGGAAGTCCAGTCCCTCCTCTGCCTAAGCATTTCAAGGATGTCTGAGAAGGAAACATCTTCAGAGGGAGACCTTGGGGACCCTTCTGATTCATCCATGTCTGTATCTGAAGTGACAGATTCAGGGGAGTCTATGTGCTTCCTCTTGCACTTCCTCTTCCAGGGAGGCTCCTCTGAGTGATCAGGGGAGGCTTTGGAAGAAAAGGGATCACCCAATGGGGTGTCCTAGGGCATAGGTTCCCTATGCTTGGGGTTTGAAGGAGGAGTAGAGGTTGGCACAGACACCATGGGGGGAGGAGCCGATGGAGCTGGCAGTAGAGCTGTCTCAGGGTCAGCACACTCCACATGACCTTGAAGGCATTCTGACCTCTAGGCAGAGAAAGCTCTGGCTCAGAAGAAACAGGAGTCTTTCTCTGTGTCGAGGGTGACGGCTCTGAGGCCGATGTTGGAGCTGAGCTCACCTATGCCGAAGCTCCTAGGGGGAGAATGGGGTCGGACAAGGGTCCAATGCCACTCCCCCCCTCAGAGCTGATGTGAGAGCCTCAGCACCCAGATCCCTCGATAGAAGCTACAATCGAGGTAATCAGAGCCGACGTCAGAACCGAAGGAGAAAAGATGATCGGCGCCGACGGTTCTACTGCCTGCGGATCCACGGTCTCTGGCTCCGAGCTAAATGTAGTTGGAGGAGAAAATAGAAATAGAGGCAGTTGGAGCCGATACCTGTTGAAGTGGGTTGGACAGAATTTTTGCCAGTGCCTGTGACTTAAGCAACCTACTTACTACTCTCTCCACATCATGATCCGATAATCTAGAGGATCGAGAGGAGTGGGAAGAATGATGGCTACGTTCACTCTGTAATAAAGGTGACTGTGGTGTCGAGTGGATGGATTCCAAGGATGGCAACCTCAGTCTCTTATGGCTCCAAGATGTCTCCGAAATAGCAGATGGAGCCGACGGAGGAGTTGTCTTGTCGGTGCCAGCCAGTACCGACATACTTGGGTGTTCAAGTAAAGGAGTCAGCTCCGAAGGTGGAGCCGACGGCTTGACAGACTTAGGGGATTTCACTGGCTGAGTACTTTTAGCCAGAGAATCCTGAGGCTTCAATAATCCCCAAAGGATTAATTTGTTTTTGCGCTCCTGAAGGACGCTTGGACTAAAAGCATGACATATAGAACAGGAGTCCTGCAGGTGAACAGCGCCCAAACAATAAACACAACTAGTGTGCCCATCTGTCAGAGACATTTTCTGACAGCATGAGTCACACTTTTTGAAGTCAGATTTCTTAGTATCTTTAAACATTATAGTAGCAACAACCACACAACAATAATGAAAAGCTATACTATAAAAAACAAGAACAGACTTTTTTTTATTTTTTTTTTTACAGTTAAAGAATAGAAGGAAAGCCTGTAATTTAAACGGCTATCCTGGGGGGAGAACTCTCTAATTTAAACAAGTTCAAGGGAACAGAAGGCCTGAGAGTTATGGAGCGATGGCCAACAAAGCTAAAATACACAAGAATGCAAAAAAAGGGATAAAGGAATATTATCTATATACAAAATAGACAATTACTTGACAAACTTTCAAGAAAAACAACAATATATAATAGAAAAAAGATTATACTAAGCCTGAGCCAGTAAGGAAGCAACCTCGCAGCTGAAGCGGCAAAAAAGATCTGGGTAGCTGACGCTGGGCATTCTGGGATAAGGGGTAGCCGCGAGCCAGTAAATAGCTCTTGAGCTATAGAAGATGGCTGAGTCAGAGCCGAGGATTGGCTCCAAACCCAAACAGCAAGAACAAAGGCGAGATAGACAACTTAACATCAAAGAATCCAGTACATGATCAGTTCAAATCAATCTTAAAGGAACACCTTATAAGTCACTGGCTGTGCTCCTGCCTCTCCCCATGCTAATCTATTTCCCCCACTCTTTTTATCTTTCTCACCTTACCTTCTAACCTTATCTACATACTATCTACTGTTTTGCTCATTCTTTACTGCAATTGTACAGTTCTGCAGATTATAGTATAGCTACTGTCTCCTGGCTATTACTGCAACAGTATTTTTACAGTTCTAATGATTGTATTAGATTTATTGCTACTTGATGTTTTTGTTGCACTTCTGATTGTTTTGTATGACAGTGGAGTTTTTTCTCCCTGGTTCTTCTATATTTATCAGGACCTTGCATTGTACTGACTCTTGATGCTGTATATTATTCTATTGTACTAATGTTGCTGTTACTATGTTTGCTTGTTGTTTGTATTACTGTGGAGTTTTTCTTCCCACGTCTCAGCTGAAAATGGTCCTCTGACCCAATCAGACATACCTGGTCAACCAATGTAATAAAATAAAACAAAAAATAAATAACAGTGTCCCACATGTTGGTGTAAAAGACTCTGTAATGTCAAGCAAGTCCACACACACACACACACACACACACACACACACACACACACACACACACACAAAGACACACACACACACACACACACACACACACACACAGACACACACACACACACACACACACACACACACACACACACACCAGCTGACTGCAGTGAGAATAGACCCCCTACTTAAGTACACAGACTACAGACTTCTATATTTAAGGCAAGCACTATAGCTTAAGTCAGACTTGTAGTGTCTCAGTGTCTCAGACAACACTTCATAGCGGAAGACATTAGCAGTGCTTGATGAGGAGAATATATCAATAACAGTGTCTCACATGTTCATGTAAAAGGCTCTCTAATGTCAGACAAGTATAATAGTTGACTGGGGTCTACTTTATGTGCTTGAAATCCAAGAATATGGAATACTATATTCTCGACATGAGTACAGTGAAAGCACAAAACATCGAAAACTACACTAGTTTAAATTCTTTTTTTTTTTGTGCATTTTTTTTAGGCTTCGATTGTTTAATAGTTAGATGCATATGGTTCGATCCATATGCATTCGAGCTATTAAACTTTCAAGGTCCTAAAGTAGACCGCAGTTGACTGCAGTGAGAATAGAACCCCCTGCATATCTAAGTGCACAGACTACAGAACTAAGTATTTAAGGCAAGCGCCACAGCTCAAGTCTGATTTGCAGTGTCTCAGTCAGCACTTTATAGCTAATGACATCAGCAGTGTCTGGTGAGGAGAATATGGCAATAACAGTGCCCCACATGCTGGTGTAAAAGGCTCTTTGTAATGTCAAGCAAGTGCACACATGCACATGTGCACACACACACACACACACACACACACACACACACACACACACACACACACACACACACACACACATACACACACAACCCAGCTGACTGTAATGAGAATATATAATCCCTAACTATCCAAGTACAGAGACTACAGAGCTCAGTAATTAACACAAGTGCCTCATAACATGTCTGACTTTTACAAGGTTGCAGGCCAACATATAGTGGATGACATCAGCGGTGCATGTTGGAGAGGAGATGTTAGGAGGCCTGCATGAAATTGATGTGTAGGCATGTGCAAGTATCAAAATACTGTCACTTCAGGGGATTGGAGTAGAAACTGTAGGAAATACACTTCTGCTCTTCTGGCTAGATACACACAGTTGACTGCAGTGAGAATAGAACCCCCCATCTATCTAAGTACAAAGACTAAAGAATTCAGTAATTTACACACGTGCCACAGCACACATCTGATTTTTACAAGCCTGCAGGATAACTTATAGTGCATGGCATCAGCACTGGAAGTAGGAGAGAAGATGATGGGAGGCCTGCATAGTTTCATAGCTTGATAGGTTCCGAGGAGGTTACTAGGCTAATGGCCCTATGACCTTTACAAGCATAGCCATGTAAAAACCCAAGTACCCTTATTGAGCACAGTTAGATATTCATTGTTAACAGAGCTATTTTGTGATCAGCATCAACTGCCCCTGTCCATGAAGGACATAGGTGCCACCCCTGGGGTGAATTTGTAATCACCCATCCAGTTGTCAAATATGAACTTGAATAGGGTCATTAAGGAGCACTGCTTCACATGCAGTGGGAGCCTAATATACAGGAGTGGCAATTTCTGGGGGATATATCTGTCTGTTCAGCATGTTCTGTTTATGTCACAGGCTAGGTTGAGATCCCTGGAGCAAGTTATTCCTGTGTATGTCCAGCATTTATATTAGGGCAGGGTCTTAGACTGCTCTGTAGTCCAGGCTCAGGTCACCTCTTAGTAGCCTGTATGATAGTGAGTACAGTGACAGGGCTTTCAGTCTTTCCATGGATGATATGCCCTTAGTTATGAGGTGGGCAATGTAGAATGTGCATCTTACCACTATGGACACAGTGATTGAACTTTAGATTGATATCAACCTGTGTTCCCAAGTCACACAACACTGAGTTTGAACTTAGGAGTGCTATGTGTAACATAATTAACAGAGCTACTTTTTTACCAAAATGGTCAGTGAGGCCCTTTCTTGCATTAAGTTTAAGTCTGTGAGTTTGGCACCAATCATTTGTCTGTGTCAGGCCTTTCTGTAATATTTTAACATCATTGGGGGACTTTATATGATTGTGCCTAGTTGACAGTCATCTGCAAACTTGGTAAGCCACAGGCCATCTACCTTTGCCTGAACTTCAGATAAATAGTTTCCAAACAGTACAGGGCCCAGCACAGATCATTGTGGTACTCCACTGGTAACTGGTCTACTGAAGGAGGTGGACTTCCCAATGTTGACAGTGTGCATTCTGTCGGTGAGCCAGTTGGCTACCCATGTAGTAATGTATAGGTTAATCCCCAGATGGGAAAGTTTCTTTATGATACCTGAATTGGGGATTGTGTCAAAGGGCTTGGCTAAATCAAGATAGGCAGTACATCCTGTTTTCCCTCATCCAAGGCTTTGGGGACATTATCAAAGAAGTACACTAGGTTTAATAAGCCAGATCTATCCCTGACAAAACCAACATGGATCAAGTCAAGAGCGTTGAAGGTTACGTATGTCCATGCTGAATCTTTCCATAGCCTTGCAGATAAGGATGGTTAGGCTTATTGGTCAATAGTTCCCATGGTCAGTTGATGCATGTGTTGGGATGTTCAGCTGTGAAGATAGTTCTAGTTCTGCATGTTACCAGATTGATGTGCATTGCATATCACACAACACCGATATTACTTTATGTAGTGCAGTTGATATATTTGTGAAAAAGTACTTGAGACACCAGGGTTGCAGTGCATGGGGGAATGCAACACATGGCTGCATTGTAAATATGTGACATATTATTCAGTTTGCTAATTTTCCACATGTAGTTTCAAGGCATAAAGAATAAAATGGACAGTAAACAACAATAATACATGTTAAATTTGACTTTGTATAGTGCAGCAGCTAGCAGCAAGTTTGTGCGACGGATGGCAAAGTGTTTGCGCACTTGAGATGAACATTTTGATTATTTTCCCTCTTTGCACATAGTTAAGCAGTGTGCAAACATGAGCCGTATTTCTAAAATTCTGAGAGTTACTACTGAGAGTATGAAACACACCTGCAGCTTAGCTGACTCTGTGGTAGCAGGTGTAAATGCACTGACACATTTCTTTTTGAGCCCAAATGATACTCGGTTAGAATGCAGGTGTGTCTAATACTTTTAAATAAACAGTGATAATACAATGGCATTATTCTTTATAGTACATTCAGCATGTGTTATTGTGTGTTGATGTAGCACAGCGAGGTTAAGCTCCATTACTCAGTAGTAACTGCATCTTTGCAGAGTCCCTCACCGTCACTTGGCTTTGGTGTCATTGCCAAATTCTGCCCAGATATAGAAGCCAAAAAGTGAAGGGATCTTTTTCTGCTACTTGTGTGTGTTATGTGTGATTCTATTTTTTGGCCAGATTATAGGTGTTAAAATGGGGTAGACAGGAAAATGGTGAAATGGGGAGCAACCAGGGGGGAAGAACAAAGAGAAAGTAATACAGGAATGTGCAGGAGGGAGGTAGGTACGAACCACAGCTATCCATTTCTTCAACAGTAAAAATAATATAATATGTGCATAACATTAGCTGAATTTGGGCTGTCACCTCCAGTGAGAGGGGTGACAACAATGTAATCATGTTCTATAGCCAATTGGACTAAATCAAGTGTGTCAAGAAGACACATATGCAAAATGGAGAGCTATGTATGAGATGATATATATATTTTTTTTTGAGACACCTGCCCATTTTTCTTTTTTTAATTCAGTAAGACAGGAGGGTAAGGGACGTGTGTATTTCTGGGTCAGGTAAGTTGAGCAGGTGAGGAAACAAATGCAAACAAACAAGACAAGAGGCAGGGATGGTGAGGGACACAAAAGGTTGACAGACACAATGATTGAGGTGAGGGAGGGGACAACACAGGCTTATGTCCATCAAACATGGAGACAGTGAAAACTGAGTCTTCACACACTGGACTGTCATCACTGTCCCCTTACTCCACTGGTGGCTGGAGTGCTTGATGTCTTGATGGTGTGGTGTATGACCCTATGCACCAACCCTGGCATCTGCCAGCAGGTAATTAAATCGCCACCTTTTTCACTGCTCCCGGAAGGTACCACTGCACCAGCTCCCAAGGCAGTTCTACTTGAGGGTGCGGGTAGTGCAGGGGCAGCAGAGGTAGTGCTGGCAAGTTGGCTCCCCGATGTGCTGGGCAATGGTGCTGGAGCCAGTGGAGCAGGGATAAGCTGATCCACTGGGGCTGGCCTACGTTGCTGTGCTGTGTAGCATTTAGTTAATTGGTACAGATGCTTCACATGGAGACATTTTGATGACACATAATAGAAATTAAAAAAAACGAGAGTTAAGGGATGAGGTGAGAGAAAAAAAGAGATAAAATCAGTACCATCATATGTGACATACAATGCATTAATACAAGTATACAACTATTTCATCTGAAGTATTACATTTAAGTATACAGCCTAACAAATACACACTATAACTACAGATTATTACTAGTACTCTTTGAAATGTGCATATATTGCACATATGAGTGTTCCAATAATACAGATTACAGTTAACAACAGTGCATTTATGCCATTTGTATAGAGTGCAATTTAATGTAAATATTATTAAAGAAATGCAATACTGTATATTTGTTACTTGTGGTATTTGAACCCAGAGCTCTGACTGCAGTGTTATATTTGACTCATAAAGCTGGTTTGTGCTACAGACTGATGCATGTATACTTGCTGTTACAGTTCGGATATGGATGCTCAATTTGCTATAACTGTATAAAAAACCGAAAATCTATCTTTAACTTTCAAAGCTACAGTAATACTTCTCTTGTGCTGCTTACATACCACTTGCTTTGCTCATTCTCTCCAATCAAGCAGCAAGAGCCTGTCTATTGAACTCTATCTCAGCATTAGCTGGGGAAAGAACAGAAAAGTACAGAAGAGCATTATGCATACCAGTCTTGCCTACATTTAGTTTTCTAAGTATTACAAATTCTCTCTCATTATCACACTTACACAGCGGTGGGAAGTCTGCAGTGTCAAATTCATTCAACCAACAGTTGAGGGTATCCCTTTTGCCCCTAGGCAGGTCACTAAAATGATGCCTACACTGTTCTCCAGTGTGTGGGATACCAGTAACACTGGATACAGTCTGAACTAAACTACTCTATGCCTCAGACTTGTACTGGGAGCCAGAATAGTCCCCCTGCACAAGTCTTTGGCTGTGATGCTTTACCAGGAGTCCCATAAATATCCTGGTTTCCTGAACACCCCACCTCTGCACCCTACACTTGGCAACTTCCCCACTAACTCCAACCATGTCTGACACGCAACCTAGAGCAATGAAAAATTATGCTTTCCGCCAATTCCATTTATCACATTTACTGATAGTGTGCAAAATAGCATTTGCAAAATGTTAAGCAGACAGCAACAGTGCCAAGCAGGGATGACATAAATATTTAAAATAAGAAGGTTAATCTGACACTTGACCTTAGTTTGAGGGGTGTCTAGTGATGTAGCTTGCAAATATGTATTGAAAAGTGGAAGGTAACTGTTAAGTGAGTTAAGTTTGCAGATATTTATTTATTTATTTATTTATTTATTTAGGGTTGATGAAAGGGGAAGTCCACTGGGCCGAGAAGAGTCCATTTTCAGTGGAGGCCAGGGGAGAAAAGTTACAACATATTAGAGTTAACAATTGAAATAACAAAGTGCATGTTACAATTAAAAAACAAAGCTTTATACAATATTAAGTTACCTATTGCAAACTGCAAAGGAAAAATAGAGGAAAAAAGTGATTTGTGCAGAACATATACTGACATTTCAGAGTGTGCATTACAGTATGCAATGAGCTCTAGTGAGTTAAGCATTTAAATACAAGGTAGCTAGCTCATAGTGGAGGGTAAAAGTGATTATATGCACATTAGTTATTTGAGAGAGGAGAGCTCTTTATGAGTTGATATAAAGCTATTAGTTCTTCTAGTTTAGGTGGATGAAAATGCATAGAGAGAGTACAGAGGAATATGTTATGTTATGCATTGGGGACATAAATGTCATGACCTGACACATTTGTTTTGGCTTTATACAATAATTATTTTTAAAGCATGGGATTCAAACCTAGGCATAGGGGACAAAACACTTTCTTCCACAGTGTTGATTTTCCATTTTTGCCACATAAGAAGTGCTGCTCAGCCATAGTCAGGAATCATTCATAAGTACAGCTGACAGTCTGAGGTGTTACACAAGAATATGTATGACAGGCTCTTCTATATAGATCCAGATGTGTATTTTCCTTATTTAATTATAAAGGCCATACAAGTCCAGATAGCAGAGTTATACTTACAGTAATATAGTAGACAGTATACCCTCAGTCGTACATCTGAAAACACACTAAAGGTGTCTTATCCCTCATACATATAATTAATTACTGCTCCACTTTCTAAAGTGTTATAAGTGAGAGTGAATATAATTGTAAATGGAACAACAGTAAAAATGCCTGGAATGCTCTGTATTAGGGCCCAGGACCATGTATATGGCAGTCCTACACTTACACCTGTTGCCACAAGACTGTTGAAATAACACTTGTCTGTTTTACAGTTCATTGCTATAAACTGCACTGTCACAACAGTAAAAATAGGTCACACACCCTATACTAGAACCCAGGACCATCTGTACTCCAGCCATACACTTACACTTGCTGCCGCAGAAGTAGTTATATGACAATTTGATAATTTCCTACTTGTTCTTAAGTTCTCTGTGTTAACCACCGTGCAATGCTGATTAGAATTTTTGCACAGTGCCCAACAGAATGAATTGAGTACATCCATTTTCAATTGTGAGCTGTCTGTGCCCTGTCTACAGGTGTTCCATGAATGCAGCTGTTGGTGAACCTTGCTAACCTCCATGTAACACCTCTTAATGGAATTGTGTGAAGGAAAGCAAAGATTGCATCAATGTATTCTTTTAGACCTTTGTACTTTTACAGACACCCTGTTTGCAGGTGTTCTGCAAGTGTTCTGTTTGCTTCATGTGTGGGCCAGTAGTCTAGTTTGAGCACTGTTAAGCATCATGCAAACAAGATAAGCACAACCAAACCTCACATTCAAATTCTCTGTGTCCCTTCTTTTGCACTGAGCCACACATCATGCAAACAATGGCAAAAAATAAATAAATAAAAGGGAATGTAGTTCAAATGGTGAAAAACAATCTATGATATAAACACTGCAAAATTTTGTTAGTACACATGAAATATTCCTACATAGGTCTGGATTTGAACTCTCACTCAAATGAACCTTCAGAACACAGTAAGGGTACCTTCACTCTCTGTGCCACACAGACTGCTTTGCAGCAGGGAACTGAAATCATTCTGCATACAATCAACTGCAACACCATCCAAAGTACTAAGAAATCACATAACAGTTATTTGTACATATATAAATGTCAGATTTAGTGCACTGAGTGATCACACAACAATTTATGACTATTGCTTGCAAAAATGCAGCTTTGTCTTACCTTTCTGAGTTTGTTGTTCATCCTTTATCTGACCAGTAATCTGAGACATGCAGTCTATAAGGCATTCTACATCTTTGTCCATAAAATATGTGAGGATATTAAATGATAATAATATACAGTTGTCAACACATGAAGGGGAGGTTGGACATTAATGAACAGAACCTATAAACTGCGTGCTGCATACTTACATTTTACAACCTTGATTAAATTACTTATATACACTTTGTAAGTCTAACTTTACAAACCCACTGGAGGTAGTGCAGTCTTCATTGCTGCTGTGTTTTCCTTTTCCATACCAGTAATCATTCACAATTGCAATCCATTAGCAACAAACACTGAGGGAATGCCTGCATTATGTTTACATGAGATACATGAAGCCAAAAGTTTGGGATTCAGCAATTTTAATGAGTTCACATCTCATCTGAATCTTCACCATTTTAACAGCCCTGAATCTGCACCATAAAAGGGCAACTGTCTAGTAAGGGAACCTGAAGATGAGGAGACTTGTTTATATGGAAACCACAGAAGAGGCTATTACTTTGGGATATATCTCCACAAAAGGCTACTGAACTTAAGAAGCTATGCTTGCATTTGTTTCTCTATTGTTTTGCAGATGACAGACTCCAAACCCCAAAATGTATACCAACTCCTTGGTTGCACCAAATGAAAGAAGGGAGAAACCTCCTACAGCAAGTGAATAATTGCTGCTTTTGACTTAGAAACCACACCAAGAATGATGTTTTATGGAAAACAACGTTCAGCATCATGCCTTTCTTCTTTTTTCTTTGTGCTACTGATGCTTGAGTAGTTTCACCTCAAGCAATGTACAGAAGCTGATTTGCATTGTTTCAGGAAAAAATGCTTACAACTGTTTTATTTTATTTCAGATATAGACTACCAAATGCACTGCAGGGCAAGGCATCCCACTATTATAATGTGACTGAATTTAGAAAGCTGTCAATGGGTAAACATGAAGAATACTGCCATTTATTAAAGTCACTCTGCATTTTGATAGAGGGAATGACCTTCTTTATTTCAAATGTTATACCATGGTAGGGTGGACACTCACCAACATGACTCTAAACTGGAGATGTGAAATATGGGGAGCACTGCCCCATTTTCCTTATATTTTGATTTGTGTGGAGGTGACAAGCATGCACAATGAGAAAGTTAGAAACATTAAATTACTAAAAACCTCCTAAGAGACAGATTTTTTATGATAATCCAAACTTCAGTAGATGAAAAGGCAATTTTATTTGTTTTGGTACAGTTGCTAGCAGATAAAGTTTTAAGTAGGATCCTAAAGATGAGAATGTTGCATTGTTGAATTGTCTTAGCACAGAGTCATGGTTATTTGTATTAAGTGTTGGACTGAAGAAAGGAAAATAAGCATGTACAATGCAAAGAAGTTGAAAAAGTAAATGTAAGTACATTTATGAATGTGCATGAATATATTTATAAAATAGTTGGCTGTACTGTGGTTAAGGAATGGCATGCACTGCTAACTAAAATATATAGGCACACTGGGATTATACCTCCCACCCTCATGTCACTCTGTCTCCTCTTCTACAAAGAGTTGCTTGTTCATGAAAAGTGAGCTAAAAAAATTTCAGCTAGAGCAGGATTTGATGCAAAAGTCAGAAATTAAACTCTTGGCAAACATATCACCTGAAGCAAACTCCTGAAGTGGACAACTGTAAAACCTTAAAGGGAAAAATCTCTAAAAGAATGTAGAAGACTTTGTTCACTTACCTCTTTACATATACTAGTTATGGAGTTGTACAATATTGAGGAAAAATAGAAAATGTCTTTCAAGGGTGAAACATGGCTCTTACAATCGCAATCTCATAGTAGAGCTAAAACACTGTTAAAACATTCTAGGAGCTGTCATTTTGGGGAGTCTGCCTTAGTGCTATGTTTATGGGGGGATCTACATTTGATCCCCACACAGAAGTGTTATTTTAATGAAAATAATTATTTCCTCTGATATTATTTTAAGTGAAAGGCAGCCATAACAAACTACTATTTCTCACATTTAACCATTCTAGACATTCAGATCATGCATAGAACTAGAATTAATATCTCATCATTTTTGAAACAATGCCTCAATAAATGGTCAATGAAGACACACATTTTGGAAATAAATTCAACAGTTTCCTAACAATATTTACTGTCTTAGTGGCTTCAACATGTAGTCACAGTTTTGCTCAGAATTTCTGGAACTGAGCTGCATGAAGAAAAATATGAGAAAAATTACATCAATTAATCTTTAGCTATCAGTGCATGCTATTGATTCTGCCAGATTTTGACATGATATATGTGAAAGAAAACAGTAACTCAAGGTCACAATAAAAAGACAAGAAGAGGGAAACATAGATACACACACACACACACACACACACACACACACACACACACACACACACACTAGTAACTTTTTAAAAATATGTTATTAAACTTTATATTACTATGAAATGATTTATTGTGTAATGGCATTTGCATACTTTAGGTGACTTACATTAGTGTACATCCTCACTACTCCCATGGGAAGAAAATATAAGCTTTGTTTTTTTTTTTTTTTGTTTTAGACCATCTCAAATGGGAATCTTGAGGCAATGTTACAACTGCCTAATGCACACAGACAACCCTCTCCTCCTCCCAACAAATTCCAACATATGAGATGCAACCATATAGCCAAACTGGAGGCTAAGCTCTCTCAACTCAGTACTGGCGTAACCAGTCAGGAGGAGAAGGAAACCACATTCACTACAATTCCAGTCTCACATAGACCTACCACGACAGCAAACCAAACACATAAACACACAAAAACATACTTGGAGGCTCTAAATAAAAATCTGCCTAAGCAGCAGAGACCTCCAAAGCAGACACCCAAGCAACCGCTACCCCAAAACAAAACACATGCAGCACATAGCTCACAAAGCCAGTGTGCCGAACAGTCACAGCCCTTAAGGCTAAACAACACACCTGATACACTTGTAATAGGTGACTCTATCATCAGACACACTGACGTCCCGCTCACCAGGCTGAACAAGGAGAAGGTCACGGTGAGCTGCCTATCGGGTGCTAGGATCCGCCACATAACACAAGCACTCAGGTCACTCCAAGGCAAGTACAAATATGACTCAGTCATTGTCCATGCTGGTGTGAATGACCTGAGACGTACCTCCCTGGACTACATGAAAAGAGACATAGAGGAGCTCTCTGGGCATGTAGCCCAGGCCGGTATGACCCTGACCTTGAGTAGCATCTTACCCTCACCAAGAATGATGCCACAGTATGAAGACAAGATTATCAATTTCAACAATTGGCTTAAGTATTGGTGTCATTCAAAGGGGATCCAATGCCTGTCAGCCTGGGATGACATGCTCGAGAAGCCATGATGCTTTGCTAGGGACGGCTTGCACCTGTCACCCCTGGGCTTTCGGATATTGGCAAAGGCTCTTGCTACCCCCATAGTGCCTTTTTTAGGCAAGGCTCAAAAGACAAACCCACCTCCATAGGTATCACAAGGGATAGGAAACTAAGAGTAATGCTACTCAACGCCAGAAGTCTAAACCTCAAGATGCACGCACTTGAAACTCTCCTTAGCATGGAGAACATCAATATCTGTGCAGTAACAGAAACCTGGTTCAAGGCTCTCGAGAGCACCCCAGCACTACCAGGTTATACCTCATACCATGCTTTTCGGCCCCAAAACTTGGACCGAACCACAAAAGGAGGGGGAGTATCAATATTCGTCAAAGATACCCACACCTCCAGGTTGGTGGCACAGCACGAAGCATCAGAGACTATCCATGTGCAACTAACAGTGGGTAAAACTGCCTTCCAGTTTATAGCCTGCTACAGACCACCATCCCAAACCCAGGAACCCCACTCGGCCTTCCTGAGAACACTGGAAAATATGAAGGTCTCTCCAAACACCATTATATTGGGTGACTTCAACTACCCAACCATAGACTGGGAGCATTACTCTAGCTGCAACACCTAGCCCAAAGGTTCCTAGAATTTATAAACTCAAATGCTATGGAACAACTTGTTACCACTCCCACAAGAGGGGAAACATACTGGACCTGATCATCACCAACATGGGGACTCTATGCTCCAGACCAGAAGTGTATCCCTCACTGGTAAGATCAGACCATAAACTAATCTCACTGGATATTCACATCCCGACCCCACCCCATGCCCAGAAAACCACAGTGAAAAACTTCTCTAAAGCAAATTTCACACTCTTCAAAACCGAGGTGGAATCCTTCAAAGCCCCCGGGCCTCTGGATAATACAGCCCAGACCACAAAATCCTTTATAAACGCATTCTATGAACACCTTCAGGAATGCATGGATCATGCAATCCCAAATAAAACCAAGACCCAATCCTCCAAAGGCAGACGTCCTGTCTGGTGGACCCCAGCCATAAACAAACTATACAATAGAAGGAGGAAGCTACTACATGACAGAGCAAAATCCCAAAAAGGGAAGGCATCTCTGATCAGTATTAGCAAAAAACTATGGGCACTCATAAAATCGTCTAAGGCCAGCTTCGAGAGAAACATTGCACAGGACACTAAGGATAATCACAAGGCTTTCTTTAGTTATGTTAGGAACCTGGGTGGGAATTCCCAGATATGCTCAGAATTAGTCCAAAATGACAAAAAATACATCGAACCCACAGACATTGCCAACATCCTAGCTGACAGGTTCAGCGCAAACTCCCCACCAAAAGGGCTAATATCTATCCCAGCAGAGTGCTGCTCCCCTGACATCTCAGATGCTCAGGTAAGAGCTGCCCTCTCCAAAGCAAGAAAAACAGCATCAATGGGACCAGACGGTGTCCCGGGCTGTGTCCTACATGAACTCCAAGAAGAACTAAACCCAAACATAAAACTACTGTTCAATCTCAGCCTTACTACAGGATATGTACCCAAAGAGTGGCGTACAGCAACAGTGGTCCATCTCCACAAAGGTGGTGCCTCAACGGATCCTGGAAACTATCGCTCCATAAGTCTCACTAGCTTGGTCTGCAAAGCTATGGAAAGGATCATCATGGACCTTATAAATAAAGATATTGGGGACCTACAGACACTGGATTCTACCCAGTTCGGCTTTGTTAAGGGCAGATCCTGCCTCTTAAACCTGGTCAATTTCTTTGAAACAGTCACCAAGGCCATTGACAAGGGGAAGGTGGTCCACACAGCCTACCTGGACCTCGCAAAAGCCTTCGATACAATACCCCACTCGGGCATTATAGATAAGCTCACCAGCTTAAATATAAACCCCTATGTCACTAGATGGGTTGCAAACTGGCTCAAGGACAGAACCCACATGGTTAGAATAGCTGGAGCCATGTCAGACTCCAAACCAGTTACAAGTGGCGTCCCACAAGGCTCAGTCTTGGGACCTCTCATGTTCGGTATATATTTCTCGGAGGTACAGGCCAACATGGAAGGACTGTGGCTGACCAAGTTCGCAGATGACTGCAAACTGGGCACCATAATAGACTCTCCAGCTGACACAAGCATCCTCCAAAAGGGCCTCATAGAAACAGACAACTGGTGCCAGAGCCATGGCCTCAAGCTAAATGCCAAAAGTGTATAGTCATCCCCTTTGGCAAAACAAAGTGCCCACAAATTACCACATAGGTGGTAATCCATTAAGTACAGAAGAAGTAATTAGGGACCTGGGGACCCAAGTTGATAGCAATCTCTCATTTGACAACCACGTGGCCAAAGTGGTTAGAAAAACATTTTATATAGCCCACCTAATCATGAAGGGATTCACATCTAGATCAGGGGAGGTCATCGTGCCTCTTTACTCATCCCTCATCAGGCCCATAATTGAGTACAATGCCCTTTGGGATGTACCTTACCAGACACCTGCAGCAACTGGAAAGACCCCAAAAGTACCTCACCAAGAGGATCAAGGGGCTCAAACAGATGCCGTATGCTGCCCGGTTAAAGAAACTCCAGCTCTACTCAGTGGCATACCACCTGCTCAGAGGCGATCTGTGCCTGACTTATAAAGCCATGTCCAACCCGGAATTAATGGACATGCTGCACCTCAGAAAATCCAAATCCCATCGAGCTACGCGCTTGAGGGACTTAAACCTCAGCACTGAAATAAATAGGACATGCTGGAGGGACAGATTCATAACCCAGAGGCTCCCTTCACTCTGGAATAAAATCCCAGTCCAGGTTAGGCAGAGTCCCTCATTGACTCTCTTCAAGAGGAATCTTGATGAGTGAATGGGAGATCGTAGGTTTACCCCGGGTATCACTTCTGTGTCACTGTTAGACAGAAGCGCAGTATACTAACCTCGAAAAAGGGCATAGCAAAATTAATTTAAAATGGGTGGCGAAAGCCATACACACTCTGGCTAGGCTTATAAATGCCCTAGGGCAGATAGCCTAGTATGAACCTATGAACCTATGAAAAGAAACATTATTTTGCAGTACCACTAACCTGCCATACTGTGTTACTCAAATGTAAGTAAGAAATATTTTTACCTCAGAAGAAGGACTGCTCCCTTAACAAAAGAGCCAAATTATGTATTTTTGTTTACATGCAAATTTCTGGACATGGGAGAATTAATCATAAACATAAACTAAAATTCAGCACAGTTAAAGAAGTAAAATGCTTTGGAAATATTTCAAAAATGCAGTAGATGAAAAGGAAATGAGCATTACTATGACTTGTAGTTGAACTGTGTGCTGGAAAGGGGGGGGTCTCCTTTCATCCCAAAGTGCAAGACCTCAGACCTGATTATGTTAAGTTTAGGAAAGCAGGTCATGAAGTCCATTCCATGAAGATATGAGGATCCCCCTCCAACATACACCAAACACTGTTTTCTAAATTGTGTGAACTTTGGTTTTGACTTTGCATTAGTGTCTATTGCATAGTTGTCCTAGAACCCCCCCCCAAAAAAAAAGAACAGCAAAATATTCAGCCAGACACTTGTTCAAAATATATCAAAACAAAGCTGACATGTCCTTTCCCAAAATATAGAACATGTAGCTCACATTGAGACAGACAAACTATGACAATCTTACCCTGGTACTGCAACTTGGCAGGCTTAAAGGGTTAAAAGCACATGGCAGGAAAACCCACCAGATATGGAAATGTTTCATGAGAGATTGCTAATGGATATGGAAAGTATGAGAAAGAAAGAAAGAAGCATGGGTAATGACTTTATTTTGTGTACTCTGTAACTGAATGATTTTAAAGACCTAAGGGACAGTACAGACTAT
Organism: Protopterus annectens; assembly: GCF_019279795.1. Lineage (NCBI taxonomy): Eukaryota > Metazoa > Chordata > Ceratodontiformes > Protopteridae > Protopterus > Protopterus annectens. Next base: position 602,147,802 of record NC_056727.1, read on the forward strand.
TCGGTACACAACCATAGGGCATGAAGCAGGATGAGGTAATAAAACCTCTAACTGTAAATCTGTCTACTACATTTAGTGTATTCCTAAGTGTTTGTGGTATATGCATACAAAATGATGTTGATATTAAAGGCCAGCTGCTAGAAGAACTTGAACTGAGGCATTCAACAGAGAAAGTAGCTGGCTTTCAGGAAAGAAAATCTCATTAGAATAGAACAGGTGAACCTTCTTGTAGCTATTAAACAGAACAAGAGAAAGGGAAAACAAGCATTTTTTAAACAGAGTCAGGCTAAGTCTTTGGGCCAGAACCATGAGTCTATTAAGAAATACAGAGAGAACACTTGAGAAGGCCAACCCACTTAGTTTCTTAACCTTGAATTATCTTCTGCTCCTCCTTTCTCCCTTTCCACTTTACTAAAAAAATATATAAGCTTGTTTCATGCCTTTCCTGTAACTAGTCTAGTCTAGATACAGATTTGCTATATCCAGGACTGTTTGTAAGCTTCGGAGCTTCCCCCAAGCCTTTCTGTGTTGGAGGGAAGCCTTCTAGCTTATCAGTTGGAGTGGTAAGCAACTATCTACCACAAGAGGAGTTGTTTCTGGCCCAGCTGTTTGGGCAGTTTTTCCATCTCTTTCAACTTTCAGGTTTAAAAGTCCATGTTTGTGCTTGTTTCCCACCTTTCCTGTAACTTGTCTAGTCCAGATACAGATACAGATACAGATTTGCTGTATCCGGGACTGTCTCGACCATATGGTGTTTGAACTTTTAAAAGTTCAATTATCTGATATAGACTTCCCTCCAGAGCACACACCAGCACTGCCTTTACATGAAAATACAAACCACACACCCCACCATCATGGAGGCTCTCAATAAAAATCTACCCAAACAGCAGAGACCTCCAAGGCAGAAACACACTCAACCACCACAACACAACACTAATCACGAGACACATAACTCTCCTAAACAGTGTGTCACTCAACCAAAGCCCCTAAGGCAAAACAGCATGCCCAACACACTAGTCATAGGTGACTCAATAGTGAGGTACACTGATGTCCCACTCACTAGATTGAATAAGGAGAAAGTAACAGTCAGCTGCCTGTCAGGCGTAAGGATTTGCAACATAATGCACCCATGTAGGTCCCTCAACAACAGGTCCAAATATGATTCAGTCATTGTCCATGTGGGTGTGAATGACTTGAGATGTACCTCCCTGGACTACATAAAAAGAGACACGGAGGAGCTCTCAGATTATGTAGCCCAGGTGGGTATGACACTAGCCCTGAGCAGTAGCCTACCATCACCCAAAATTGTGCCACAGTACAAGCAGAAAATGATTGATTTCAACAATTGGCTAAGTTTCTGGTGTCATTCTAAGGGGATCCAGTATCTGTCTGCCTGGTATGACATGATTGACAGACCTCTATGCTTTGCCACAGATGGTGTGCATCTGTCATTTTTGGGCTTCTGGATACTGGCCAAGGCTATTGCCAACCCGATAGTGCCTTTTTTAGGCGGTGTTCCAAAGACCAAGTTACCACCATAACAGCTACAAACAAATGCAATCTGAGGGTCATGCTGCTCAATGCTAGAAGTCTAAATCTCAAAATGCACTTGCTCAAAGCACTCCTTAAAATGGAGATCATTGACAATTGTGCCATAACAGAGACCTGGGTCAAGGCAGTAGAAGACACCCCTGGACTACCAGGCTATAACTAATTCCACACCTTTCGACCCCAGAACTTGTACTGAAGCTCCAAAGGCAGTGGTGTTTCCATATTCATAAAGGATGCACACACTTCCAGACTAGTAGCCCAACATAACTCAACTGAGATACTTCAGGTGCAGCTAAAATTGGGTAAGACAGCGATTCAGGTCATAGCCTGCTGTAGGTCCCCAACCATGTCCCAAGACTCACACTCCATGTTCCTAAGCACCCTGTAGAATATTACGGTCCAACCTAACACTCTCATACTGGGTGACTTCAACTACCCCTGCATTAATTGGGAAAACTACTCATGTACCAATACAATTGCCCAAAGTTTCCTGGAATTCATTCATTCCAATGCCCTGGACCAGCTTGTTCTTATCCCCACTAGACGTAGCAACATCCTTGATTTGGTCATTACTAACATGAGTGACTGTTGCTCTACAACAATAGTCAACTCCTTCTTGGTTAGATCCGCCCACAAACTAATCACCTTGGAGTTCCACATCCCTCCCACCCCCCACCCACACAAAGGTAACCACCATGAAAAACTTCTCCAAAGCTACTTTAGGGTCCTAAAAACAGAGGTGGATAACTTCAAGGCACCCACGCAAATAGAGATCAGTTGCATGACCGCTGAAACATACACTAATGCACTGTACGAACATGTACACAAATGAATGAATCTCGCCATACCCAACAGAATCAAGACGCTCTCCACCAAAAAAAGGAAGCCAATCTGGTGTTCCCCTGCCATAAACAAATTCTACAACAGAGGGAGGAAACTGATGTGGAATAAGGTGAAGTCCCAAGACTGGAAAAACTCCCTCATCAGCCTCAACAAAAAGTTGATATCCCTCATCAAATCCTCTAAAGCTAGCTATGAAAACATAAGTGCAGCAGATAGCAAAGAAAACCACAAGGCCTTCTATAGTTATGTAAAGAATCTCCACGGCAATACCAAGACTTGCGCTAAGCTACTGCACAATGCTACCTCCTATACCGAGCCAACAGATAATATTGCCAATATACTGGCTGACAGATTCAGTGCCAACTTTACCCCACTCTCCCCCACAAGGAACAGGTCACAATACCAGTAGATTGCCAGGCACCCAGGATTACTGCTGCACGGGTTAAAACAGCACTGTCCAAGGCCAAGAATACAGCTTCTATGGGACTTGACAATATCCCTGGCTGTGTTCTACATGAACAACAGAGTAAACTGGCACCCCACCTGTGTGCCCTGTTCAATCATAGTCTCACATCAGGCTTTGTCCCTACTAAATGGCACATTGCTACAGTCATCCTTCTTCACAAAGGAGGAATGACTACAGCCCCTGGGAACTATTGCCCCATTAGTCTGATGAGTCTGATATTCAAAGCTATGGAATGCATCATCATGAACCTAATAAGCAAGGCTATAGGGAATCTCCAAACTCTGGATCCCACACAGTTTGATTTTGTGAAGGATAGATCATGCCTGCTCAACTTGGTTGACTTCTTTGAGTCAGTCACCAGAGCTCTGGATGAAGGCAAGTGGTTCATACAGCCTACCTTGATCTGACCAAGGCCTTTGATACCATTCTCCACTCAGGAATCATAGAAAAACAAACTAAGCTAGGCATCAACCCTTATATCATTAGGTGGTTTGCAAACTGGCTCACAGGTAGCACCCATAGTGTGAAAGTAGCTGACTCCAGTCAGACTGCTGACCAGTCACAAGTGGAGTCCCACAGGGTTCTGTCCTTGGTCCTCTACTGTTTGGTATCTACTTCTCTGAAGTCCAGGGCAACATGAAGGGACTCTGGCTGACAAAGTTCACAGACGAGTGCAAGTTGGGAGCTATTATTAACTCCCTGAGTGATGTTGACATCCTACAGAAAGGCCTCACTGAGACCAGCGACTGGTGTCAGAACCATGACCTTAAGCTCAGTGCCAAAAAATGTGTCATCATTCCCTTTGGAGAAAAACCTGGTTCCCATGAATTACCTCATTGATGGTAGTCCGCTGAGCACAGAAGGCATTATAAGAGATCTGGGAACACAGGTGGACAGCAACCTCTCTTTTGACCACCACATTGCCACTGTGGTCAGAAAGTCCTTCTATGTAGAACATCTCATTACTAAGGGTTTTGCAGCAAGGAAGAAAAAGGTCATTGTCTCCCTCGACTCTTCCCTCATTAGGCCAGTAATTGAGTACAATGCCCCATTTGGCATGTACCTCACTAAACAGCTACAACAACTGGAGAGGCCACAAAAGTACCTCACAAAGAGGATCCTAGGCCTTAAACATTTGTCCTACATAGACAGACTAAAAAAACTCCAGCTATTCTCTGTCTCATATTGCCTACTTAGGGGAAATCTCTGCTTGACTTACAAAGCCATGTCTGACCTAGCTCTGTTAGAAATGTGCCATCTAAAGAAATTCCAATCCCTTCGCACTACACACTCCATAGACCTCAAACTCATTACCAGAATCAACAGAACATGCTGGAAGGACAGGCTCATAACCCAGAGACTTCTCATGCTGTGGAATAGACTTCCCATACATGTCAAGCAGAGCTGGTCCTCTTCAAGTGAACTCTTGATGAGTGAATGGAAAATAGAAAATTCACCCCAGGGATCACTCCAGTGGCTTTACTTGACAGAGGCACTGGGAACTAAGGTCAGGTGGCACGATGCCAGGGTAATCCTATGGGCTAGGCTTGTACACACTTGTGAACCTATGAACCTATGATTGCATTGTAACTAGATGTGCAAAAAATGCTATATAATGGGGATGACATACGAAGTGTCGACAGTTAGGACAGAAATGCTGTAACAGAGAGGTCATCTAGTGCAAGACCTAAGTGCCTATACCTTCATGTACATGTAACCTCCTTCTGTGTGGCTACTTTACTGCATAGGAATGTGTGCATTTTAGGTAAAGAACAGTGGAATGCTAGTGCTGTAGTAAACAGTTCTACTCACAGTCCTTTAATGATAATGTGTTTTATACCACAGTAACTGCAGGACAAATTATTATGGTACCTAAGTACCTTGATGTGTCCACATCAACAGCATGGGGCCTTCCTTGGTAGTATTTATTGATGTTTTTCACTATTTGCTGTTATTACATTTTTTGGGTGTGGTCCAAATTCAGAAAATTCAATCACTTTTGTTTTTCAACTTCTCCACAAAAGTGACCTCTTGCATATTCTCTCAGCAGCCAGGTCTAATTACCCAACATAGTATTTATTCTGCTGTCTACCTAATGTAATGCAAATAAGTTACATAAATGTGTCATTTCAAGACTGCAGCCAGATTCCTAGGTTACAACGTGTGTAACCTAGTAATCTGGTGCTATGAATTCCTGAAACAAGTGTGGTGTAATAAAAATAGTGTTACACCGTATTGCTTCATAAGCATATGTTCATAGATTCATAGGTTGATACTAGGCTATCTGCCCGAAGGCATTTATAAGCCTAGTCAGAATGTGTTGGCTTTCGCCACCCCCTTAGATTAGTTCCCTGTGCCTCTGTCCAGCAGAGCCACTGAAGAGATCCCCGAGGCAAACTTTCTGTTTCCCATCCACTCGTCAAGGTTTCTTTTAAGAGTGTTAGCAAGGAGCTCTGCCTAATGTAGATTGGGATCTTGCTCCAAAGCATGGGAAGTCTCTGGGACATGAATCTATTCCTCCAGCATGTCCTATTTATTGTAGTGGTGAGGTTTAGATTCCTAGAGCGTGTGGCTTAAGGGGATAAGGTTTTCTTTAGGTGGAGCATGTCCATCAATTCTGGGTTGGACATGGCCTTGCATGTCAGGCAGAGATCACCTCTGAGTAGGCAGTATGCAACCGAGTACAACTGGAGTTTCTTCAGTCGAGCTGCATAGGGCATCTGTTTAAGGCCAGTGATCCTCTTGGTGAGGTACTTCTGTGGTCTTTCCAGCTGTTGCAGGTGTCTTGTAAGGTACATCCCAAATGGGGTGTTGTAGTCTATGATGGGTCTGATGAGTGATGAGTAGATGGGCACAAAGACCTCTTTTGATCTGGATGCGAACCCTTTTGTGATTAGGTGGACCACGTAGAAAGATTTTCTAACCACTTTGGCAATGTGTTATCAAAGGTGAGGTTACTATTTACTTGGGTCCCCAGATCCCTTATTACGTCTTCCGTATTTCGGGGACTACCACCTATGTGGTAGTTTGTGGGTACTTTCTTTTTTCCAAAGGGATTGACTATGTACTTTTTGGCATTTAGCTTGAGGCCATGATTTTGACACCAGGTATCCATCTCAGTGAGACCCTTTTGGAGGATGTCTGTGTCAGCCGGAGAGTCAATTATAGCCCCTAGTTTGCAGTCATCTGTGAACTTGGTCAGCCATAGTCCTCCTGTGCTTGCCTGTACCTCTGAGAAGTATTTGCTGAACAGGAGGGGTCCTAGGACTGAGCCCTGGGGAACGCCACTTGTAACTGGTTTAGAGTCGGACCTAGCTCCCACAACTTTCACCATGTGGGTTCTGTCCATGAGTCAGTTGGCAACTCATCTTGTGATGTAGGGGTTTATGCTCAGCCTGGTGAGCTTGTCTATAATACCAGAATGGGGAATGGTGTTGAAGGCCTTAGCGAGGTCTAGGTAGGCTGTGTGTACCACCTTTCCCTCATCTATAGCCTTGGTAACTGTCTCAACGAAGTCCACCAGGTTTAGGAGGCATGATCTGCCCTTAACAAAGCCAAACTGAGTAGGGTCCAGTGTTTGGAGGTTCCCAATGTCTCTTTTAATGAGTTCCATGATGATGTGCTCCATAGCCTTGCAGACCAAGCTAGTCAGGCTTATAGGGTGATAGTTCCCAGGGTCTGTTGCAGCTCCACCTTTGTGGAGCAGAATAAATGTTGCTGTGTACCACTCTATGGGTATGTAGCCTGTGGAGAGGCTGAGTTTGAACAGTGTGTTTAGGTGAGGGGTTAGTTCGTCTTTGAGCTCATGTAGGATGCAGCCTGGCACACCGTCTGATCCCATTGATGCTGTGTTTTTGGCTTTGGAGAGGGCAGTTTTAACTTGAGTGTCTGTGATTTCAGGGACACTACATTCTTCTGGTATGGTTATGAGCCCTTTTGGGGGTGAGAGGAGGGTGAAGTTTGCGCTGAACCTGTCTACCAGGATGTTGGCGATATCTGTCGGTTCAGTGTATTTTGTGTCATTCTGCACTAACTCTGATCAGATCTAAGCATTGCCACTTAGAATTTTGACATAGCTAAATAATGCCTTGTGGTTATCTTTGGAGTCCTTGACAATTTTTCTTTCAAAGCTCGTCTTGAATGATTTTATGAGGGATTGCAGTTTCTTACTGATACTGATCAGGGATGCCTTCCCTTCTTGGGATTTTACTCTTTTCTGTACTATTTTTCTCCTTCTGTTGTATAGCTTGTTTATGGCAAGAGTCCAACAGACTGGTTTCCTTTTCTTGGAGGAGTGAGTCTTGGTTTTGCTTGGGATGGCACGATCCATGCATTCTTGTAGCTGCCCATAGAATGTATTAGTAAAGGAATTTGCAGCTTGAACAGTATTATCCTTCAGCATGGGGGCTTTGAAATTTTCCACCTCGGTCTTAAGTAATGTGAAGTTTGCTTTTGACAAGTTTTTCACGGTGGCTTTCTTGTCCGGGGGTGGGGGCGGAACATGGATATCCAAAGTGATTTGTTTATGGTCAGATCTAACCAGCGAGGGTTTAAGCATACTTCACTTAATATATTCAGGCAGTGGTATATACATGTAACAGGTCACACCAAAATGAAATCTGTAGGAAATCTATCTGCTAAACTAAACTGGATTTTTTATGAATGTCAGCATTTGTTTTGCCATGACAGAGGAAGTAAACGTGTGTGTGTGTGTGTGTGTGTGTGTGTGTGTGTGTGTGTGTGTGTGTGTGTGTGTGTGTGTGTGTGTGTGTGTGTGTGTGTCTATAAATATATAAATATCAAATGATTTCCAACTAAGAGAAAAAGGTCACTGGAATAAAATGGATCTTAGAGGAGTTGCAAGTTTTGTAGGCGGTATATTATATGAAGTTTGCTAGGCATGTCAGCATACTCTCAGGAATGAAGCCTAACATAAATCCGGGTTTGGAAAGTCTCTTGAAAATAATAAACAGTATACCTTGAAACAAACATTACACATGACCTTAGTTTCGTAACAGTGACGTATAATTATAAATCACATTTTCTTGAAAGAGGGTGAAGAACAGACTAGTCTTGTTAAATTACATGGCAGTACAAGTGCAGTTTTCTCTGAAGTTCATGTACATTTTAATGCCTGAATTTTATTCATGTCTTTGATTGTTGGTGTCTGGAAGCAGCAAACATGGATGAATCTTTTTGTGTGTATATGTGAATTGTGGGGAAGACAGAGTGTGGAGAGAAGGATTAAGCAGGGAATTGTTTATTTACTTGTTTGACCTGATTTTGTGGGTCAGTAACTTTCCAACAAACATGGTTAAGCAATAATTCAGAAATAATTAACCTTGTAGAGTTTGTTAATCCCAACAGACTTTTGCAATTGCTAAAAGAAGGACACTAAAAGCTACAAAAATGAATGAGTATGCAAGTGACACCAGTTATACTTTAAGTCGTAATAAATCATTCTCTATATTAGTTTCCATCTTTTGTAACACCTTTAATGAATTACCACTTGTGACATAGGCACATTTACATTTATATAAAAGTAATCAAACTGTATTAACAAGTTAAATTTAACAAACATTAGGCTTCACATATATTGCTATATACCATATGACCTAATCAACATTACATAAATAATTCAATTCCTGCCCTTTTTTTTAAACAAGAAACATCTTTATTAAACCATCACTTACGATATAAGCAATCAAAACATTTATATAAATGAAAATAAACCACACCGACATAATCCTAGTCGCAAGCATTTTACATCACAAACATGACACACTCCTAGTTGATAACATTATACATCACTTATAATCTAGCCAATCATTTTCCGTCAAACATTACATAGCTCATTTAAGTTTGGCCTTCTTTTAAACCTCATTCCTCCCCTGTATGTATTGTTCCCACATTTTCCATTTTTCCTGTGTAGTTTGCTCCTACCTTTTTTTCTAAAGATGTCACTTTCATTTGTTTTATCTCTGTTATATTCACTACTTCTAATATAGTTGGTTTAGATTTTGATTTCCATTTTCTAATAATTGTTTTTTTGGCAGCCACCATAATTAGAAACAGCAAGGCCCTACCATGTCTAGACAATTCTGATTCTGTAACATAGCTCAGGAAATCATCTCTGTCATCACGCAAATCTGCCCACCCAGCATCTCCAAAGTGCATCCCACAGGCAATCCTTAAAGTGCATCAACTCACTCCACTCCCAGAAAATATGTTCTGAGTTATCCCTTTCTTCCCCATCATACCTCCAACATTTGCTATCTACCTGAGGAAAAATTCTCTAGAGTCTAGTTGGGGTATAAAAATATCTGTGTAAACATTTCCAAGCAAAAATCCTAAATCTTCTAGATTTTGTTACATATTTGGGAGACATACATATATCCTCCCATTGTTTCTTTGTGACTTGCTTATCCAATCTTTCTTCTCAATCCTTTCTTACCTCCTCTTATTGATTCTTATAGTTATCATGCAATGTTTTATATACTCTGCTAATAATTCCTTTAATAATGGCAGCTTCTGTTCTAGAGTCTACTAAAAACTTTACCAGTGCTGGTCTTTCATTTTGGACCCCTTATTTCTTTCTCTTTGCCTGTACTCAGATATCAATCCTTGATAGGGAAGGCAATCTCTGACCAGCAGTCCAAATAAATTGTTGGCATCTTCCTGTTCTATTTCCCTCTCTAGTTATTTGCTCCCAATTCATTGGTTCATTTGCCAGTTTTCTCCAATAAATTCCAGCCCCCTCTTGCCTATTGTCTACATCCCTAATTGCAGTCATCCTTATCAACAGAATCTCCTTTCTCAATTCACATGCTGGCTTAGTTCTTAGAATACTTTCTGCTACTTTATGGATATAATATTCTGTATGATTATTGTTATTCTACATAAAGGCCTGCATCCAAAATCCCAGTCTCACCTTGTTTCTTGAGCTTCCCCCCTGTTTCAACATCATCCCTTTCCAGAGGATATTATTTTATACCTGACAAAACATGAAAGAGAGATTACAGTGTAGTGGAACATTTTGTGAAAGTTGCAAATCTTTACGGGATACACAATTAATGAAGTTAAAACAAAGGCAATAGTGGTAAATTATGTACTCATACACAAATTGGTTCAGCAATATCCTTATTTATGGGGACATGACAAAAAGAAGTATTTAGGAATATGGATTAAAAATGGTTCTGGTGTGCCAGCTAAGGATATGTGGGAAGAGACTAAACAAAAGATAATTCCAAACTTCAAAACACAAGGAAGGAAAAGCACAACAACCTAACACCAACCCACTTCAAAAAACCAGAGCAATCGGAAGGAGAACTGATCACCAAAGTCAATAAATTCACCAAAGCCATTTATTTTTCAAAATAATAAATAAAACACATCAGTAAATGGTTTTGGTGAATTTATTGACTTTGGTGACCAGTTTTTATGATTGCCCTGTTTTTTTGAAACAAAAGATAACTCAAAAACTGAGAAAGTGGAAGCTTTGTTATATGGATATGGATAGTAAGATACAAGCAGTCAAAATGTTTTTAGTCCCATTAGTTTTATACACATATCAGGCATATCAGCCAGAGAAGAAGTTGTGAATAGAAATTAATAAAGAGCTGAAGGCCTTTATCTGGCAGTGGAAGACAGCAAGAATCAAGGAGGATAAGCTGATTCTTCCAGTAGAACAGGGCAGATTGGGATTACCCAATTTGAAGGGGTATTTCAGAACTACAGAGTTAAGGCTCCTATACATAGCACAAGCAGAAAACTGTATCAGTTTCCATCTTGTCTCCTTTTATTACACCTTTATTTCAGAAGCCACAAGAAGTCTCCACATCTTTTCCAAACATTTCATGCTCATATACTGTGCCAATTTTATGGTGGGCATTATTTCCCTTCTTTAAACTATTTAGAGAAATGCAATACACTCAATATTCAGTGATCTTTGTTTATTTATTTATTCATATTGAATATGAACCCTAAAGCAAAAATATAGATTTATTTTATATTTTGCATACAAATAACCGAGAGATGTGTTGAACAAAGATATGTTGTGACATTTACATGTTCCCCTATCCATGAGAGACAAGGGTGCTAAAGCAAGGGTGAATTTGTTGTTACCCATCCGCTCATCCAAACTACATTTACACAGAGTAAGACAAGCCCCAGGATTCACGAAGCCTCCGTGTAAGAGTTATAACTCTTACACGGAGGCTGCAGTTAAAGTGAGTGATGTCAGCATGCTCTGCATATTCATGAGAGCATGCTGAATCACACCTAAGTCGAACACGGCCGTGTAAGACAGTAGGGGGCGTGTCCGTAGGCTGAGCCCTGCAAGCGGACACGCCCCCAGAAGTCTAAAAGTGCCCAAAGTACACACCCACAACAGAGTCCACGGAAATGTGAATAAACACAACACAACACATGCCCCTACAGACTATTAAACATAAAAGAAATATAAATGTACATGTCATATTTTTTTTAAATTGTAAAGATGTTTAACCGTGAGTCGCTGCTTATGCTGGCGTGCCGTAAGCAGCTACAGTTAGCAGTCAGTGGGAAAGCATATAAGAACTACATATGCAAAATAAGCCAGGAAGCAATAGCGAAGTGGTAGAGATGCCGGCTGCAGAGCAGGCATTCATGGTTCGAGCCCCCACAACACAATTTTTTTTTTCTCAAAATAAGCATGAAACAAGTCTCTGACACATATATGTACACATAAAACCAGAATATATGTAAAATGCAATGTAATAGCCTATTTATATTGAATAAATGTGAGCTAAGAAATGAATATAAACTGCCAGATATGCCCATAGCTGAGCTACAGTTCAACAGAGTGAGATTATGTGCCCGTAGATAAGCATAGGTTTAACTGGTGCAAAATGAGTGCCTGTAGCCGAGCAGTGGTTTACCACGCTAAATATATGTGCCCCTAATTGCGCTAAGCGGCATATGCGTGCCAATAGCCAAATCAGTGTTAAACCGGCGCCGTTTATGCGGAGCTGCGCGCAAACGAGCTAACCGATGGGCAAAGGTGAGCAAGCTGTATCCAAAATGCCTTTACACAGACACACCCCTCAACATGTCTAGACAGTCCTGAAAAATAAAAAGCAGTGGCCAGGTTCGAACCCAGGATACTATACACCATAGTCAAGGTACAGAACCACTAAGCCATGACAGCAGTTTCTAGAAATGCAATATTAGCTCATATATAGGAATGAATACAAACTACAGCATGACAATGCAGGTTTACTGAAGTTGATACAATTCCAAACTGGCCAATCACAGATATGTGGGAAAACGGACTATATAAGCCCCATAGGCGGGAATACACAGCATAAACGATTGTAGAACAGACCTGCAGTTAGAATGTCAGGTGTAGGTGAGGGTAGTCGCTTCCGGCGCAGAGGTGGGGTGTTGAGGAGTCCAGGTACATGGCCTGGCTCCTAGTCCACAACCATGAGGCCCAACTCATGCAGGGCCAGGTCCTTTGGGAAGCGTACAAGGCTGAGGCGTGGGACCAGTTGGCTCATGAACTCACCAGTGCCACAGGAATTCCTAGGACAGGTGAGCAGGTCCGTCACCACCATGCGGACCTGAAGAGACGTAAGCAGGACCAACTGAACCGTTGGATCCAGGAGGCCCGGCAATCACCCAACGCCCCACCACTGAGTAAGTATAAATTAATTATGTTTGTAGAAAGTTAAACTACCTGAAATCATGAAGATGTGTATTCCAATATTACTTCATTTATATTACAGCTGCAGGTGTCCGTTCTGCGAACCGCAGAGCCTATGCTGATAGGCTGGTGCGTTGCGCCACACCAGGCAGGTCAGTAATCCACTACTAGTAACTGTAAAGATATATAAATGTATGACAGTTAGCATAAGAGTGCAGTGTAGCCAGGAAGGAATTAAATCTGCAACTCACAGAGTGTGAAAGTGTATGCAAGTATTGCCTGATTACAACAGTTCCCAGCCTGTAAGTTGAAACTAATCATGAGACTGTCCAACACATATTTTTAAATAAAACTGCCCTGCCTGTAAGAAAATAGTACACAAACTGCAGCAGCAGGTAAAGTATAGCTGCAGAAGAGGATGAATTCACCTGTGTGAGATATATTCCTGTGGAAATGCTGAAACATGACAGAAGTGAGAGTGCTGGAAAGAACTGTAATAATTTCTGTTAAAACATGTCAATAAAGCCTAGAAGTACCAGTCTGAATAGTAACATGAAAGCAAGTGAGAGAGTGTGAGAAAGTGTCAGGAATACAGCACTACAGTAGTAATAACCCCTGAATAAACTATACTGCAGTCAGGACATAATTAAATGCATGTGAGACCCAAAACCAAACAGAAACATCTGTTCAAAGTGTTGCTGCATGTGGAATGTGTACAACAAAATCTGGATATGCTGCTCCCAGTCTGAAATATGCAGATAGGATGACTGTCTGATATACCAAACATCCACACCTGTCTACAGTTATAGAAAGAACAGTTAACAGGAGATGTATCTGCACAAACTTCGATATGAATTGTGTATGAACAGCAATAAAATGTAGAGTTATGTTGCAGTAACAGTCCCATCTGCAAGGTTAAGTAGTTAACATATAGGACACTGTAGTCAGAACAGTAGTGTGTATATAACTGTAGCTATTAGAAATGTACAGCATATGTGGTTGTATTGAAGGTGTTAATAATATGTCTGATTTACCCCACCCTCTAACCATCTATAATCCATTCCACGGGAAAATGGTATGTGCAATCACAATTACCACCCCTGGACATCTGTCCTGTTGGGTCATATATATTTGCATGTCTGTTGATGCATCCGCCCTGTTCATACATCCACACCTGATGGCCTGTTGCCATCAATCAACCCTGCATGTTGTTGGTCTGTGTATTACTGTTCAAATTATGCATGTGCTATGCACGCTGTTCAATGGTGTGAATAACTGGGTGTGTGGTTAATGGGAATACTAATGCATGCTGTTAAAACTAACTGTGAATGGTATTTATATGTCACTAACCCAAACTGTCATGACATAATGCAAAACATAGAACGACAGGGAAGGAGGGTTCCGGCGGACCCACCTCTCCCACCTCAGCTGGCGAGTGCACCTGGCACTAGTGCTGAGTCTGGACCCTCCTCCGGTGGCCCTGTGCCACCTGCGGGTGGAAGCGCTGCAGGACGGGGCTCCCCTCTGCAAGTGTGGCCGGAGGAGATCCACCACTCACCCTCCGTAGCGTCCGGACTGTGGTGCGTAGGGAGATTCGGGACTCTGTCCTTGAGCCCCTACGCCAGCTCGAGGCACGGGTGGCGCAACTAATGGGCTTGCCCGTTGCCCCGCCTACACAGCACCCAGCACAGCCCCGTCCTGGGCAGTGAAGGAACAGTGGCAACTGCCTATGGGTGGGGATATCAGTTCCACTGTTGCCATCTGTGGGCTCATGGGCTCTGGACATCCCAACCTCCGTCCCCGTCAATTGTGTAACCCCCTCACACGTGTCATACACCGCCCCTGTATGTGTCTTGTTTGTCTTGTCTGTTAACCTACCCAACCTACCTCCCCAGCTGTACCGACTACCTTCACATGACATACCACTCTCACCTGAAAAAAAAAAAAAAAAAAAGGGCACTCTGTACCCACAAAAAAATTACGCCCCATACATAGCTGCCCATTCCGCACACATGTCTACTGGACATGGAACCCATCAATTCCAATTGGCTGTACAACAGGTATTATTGTTGTCCTGACACCTCTCTCAGGGGTGGAAGGTTTCAAATGTCACACCAAATTACATACATATGCACAGCTGTTGCTGATGAAGAAATGGGCAGCTATGGGCCTTACCTACATCCCTCCTGCACATCCCAAGCTTGTTTCCCTACTGTCTTACCCTCTTTGTGACCCCTTTTTCACTACTTTCCTGTCTCCCCGTTTTCTTTTCTTTCAAAGAAAATAGCGCGGGTGTGCGCAAGAGTAAGCACGTTTAAGTGGTTGTAAGCAGGTGTGCGCTTGTGTGCACGGTGCTAACCGCCAGTGCGCATGCGTGAGCTCCGCGCAAACCAGTGCTAACCCGATTACAACTGCTTAAAAGTGCCTTAGTCACTTTGATTGACAGGTCCTGTACTCAGTTCAAAAGAAAAATAAAATCCCACTGTGAGTCCCGAACCCAGGACCTTGGCAACTATAGTCTGCATGACTTACCACTAAGCCATGACTCTTACATAGAAACACTGTGCTAAAGTAAATATATCATCTAACAGTAGGAATGAATGTAAAGGGAATATAGATGTGTAGTACACAAAGCATGACATTTAGAATCACAAACAAAACTGGTGGATTTCCATAATAGTAGTGTGTGAACAGAAACAGCCATGCTAGTTGGAAGCTAGTAGGTAATAATGTCACCATAGCACCTTGCAAGACACACACATACTCACAGCAGGATAAGCACTGCCCATACCCCACAACCTCTTACAGGAACACATCCGGACCAAGTAATAAAATATGTGGAGCAAAGGCCCAAAACCAGGGACACATTACAAATGAAGTTACAACAAATGCAGACAGTTCAGAAAGTAACAGGGTCTATACCTTGTGGGATGTTTGGAAGGGTATGCAGTCTGGAACTTGAATGTTTGTCACCATATTCTGACTTGAGCCCAGACTGACTTGCCAGATAAAGGTGTGCATGAGATAATGACCAAATTATGAGGCAGACATGTGGACAGCCTGCAAATATCTGTACACATGACGGGTCCAACACCACCATATTTGAATAGTTAAGAACCTAGACATAGCAACAGTGAATGTCTTACAGGGATGCCCCACAGACCCCATGTGAAATGTACAAACAGTAGGCAGAAAGGTGTAACACATGCAATGGTAACTATGGAGTCCGGAAAGTATTCACCACTCACATGGCAGGAAAAGTGTAGTAATACCTATGCTCATGCTAACCCACAGTCACAACTGCAGCATACCAGACATATTAATGGGTGCACCCCACTGATATGTACCATTCCATGAGGCACATAACTGGTGAACCTGAAAGCCTCTGGGGCCTGCTCGGCAGCATACCCACATATGCTAATAGATGTCAAGGCCCACACCATGGCCAGACCACACTGCATGCTGTAACACCCTAGCAGATATAGCAAGCATTCCAGGGTGTGAATGTACATGGGAAATAGGAAAGCTACAGCAGCACACAACAGTCAAGACACCTAGCAGGCACACCAGTACTGACAGTAAAGGGCAACTATTGAAGACATAGCAACAGAGTGCAAGCAAAGGTGAAAGGAAAGCACACACACACACATGCACACATCAACAATAGTAGTAGTTGTTAGTGTACATACACAGTCAGTACAGGAAACTGGAGAAATGAATGGAGGAATGTTAACCCACAACACACCGAGTAAAATTAGAGATACCAACCTTTACACTCACAGAATGTTGTCCACAGCATAACAGCATGGTCCCTGCCATTAACATCTGAAAGGGCTACGCCTATTTCACACACCCTTTTATAGCACAGTTCTGAAATCACAGTGAGAACTGCAATCAGTACACAACAGGCTGCATGCAATTAGCAAATGCTGGCTAACAATTGGTGCAGAGGCCATCACATGGGCATATGCAGATACCTACAAAAGTATGCTGTATTCCATGTCCACGCATGCAATAATTACATTGCACCCGGAGAGAGAAAGAGAGACAGAGAGACAGAGAGACAGAGAGACAGAGAGAGAGAGAGAGAGAGAGAGAGAGAGGGAGAACCACACCCAGAACTAGACTGCAACTAAGCAGACAGACAGGAATCCCCAGCAACAGCTACCTGGAAGCTGCAACTGTGAAGTGGAGCAGCAGGACAGAGAGCCAGACAGTAGCAGACGCAGCTGTGACAAACACAGGTACTGTAAAGTAATACTATCAATGTGTACATACTGTGAACCCTCCATATGTGTTATTGGGCTGTATCCATATGTATATGAAGATGTGTAATGGGCAGGGGATATACAGCACCTATCAGTGAAGGCTGTACATACAGTTGTATGTGTGAGCATCTATGTGCACATATATATGTCGTTTGATCGTAGGTTGTACTGCCATGTACTAATTAGATTACACAGCTATGTATGTTTAGCAGTATGTTAATGTGTGTATACAGTAAGGTAGACATATATGCTGACATACCTGTCCAACATATGGCTATGTAGTTATGTCAACATATGTATGTGTATATATCTTATATGTATATATATACATATGATATGCATATATGTATACATACATAGAGAGAGAGAGATGTAGGACTACATAGACAGATGCTGATAGAATATTGTAGCGACATATCTATGTAATGCACACATGCAGAGATAGATATATGTAGATACATATACATAGACAGACTGATCTAACCACCTACAGGTATGATTGTATATGCTGACCTGCAACACAGCCTGCACCCCCCCTGTCGCCCACACCCCCTCTGCCCCCACATCTACAGCAGGATATGTACATCAATATATATATATGTGCAAATGTATACAGACATATGTACATATATATAGAAATAGACATATAGACATATCTTAATACATATATATATGTATAGAGAGAGAGAGAGATGTATACAGAGCTGGAGTGAGGCACATGTGTACAGATGTATTGCAGCAGGTGCCTGGTGACAAAGGCACGGAGTGAACACCAGTGTCACATCCGAGTATCATACCACAGTCCAGATCACCTACACAGGTAACCACCATATAAATGAGTGTCCGCCCACCACTGCATGTGTCAGGGGTGGTCAGGGTCAGACATGTGTACAATAGTGGCCCCAATGATAGTCACAGTGGCACACTATCCCTGGAATAGCTGCACATGGTATGTGTCCGCACATGGTCAGTCAGGCATGGACATGTAGGTGGGTGTACCCCCAGCACGTAATGGATGCCATGGTATGGACCTCACCACGACAGCAACAGATATGGAGAAGGACACAGTGACATGTACAACACGGTGACAATGCACCCAAACACAGTACCATTGCACAGTGACTGTCAACACCACAGAGTACACATATGCTGCCCACGTACAGGTTACCACCCCAGATGCACATATGGAGGTCACACCCATGACAGATGTCCAACAGGCATTGTACCACCCACCATCCACAACCTACCTGTCTGCTGTGTGTCGTCTGTGCCACTGCAATCTAGTGCACATGTGTAGGTGCGGGTTCAGACTCACAGACAGGACACACCCTGCAACAAACCACACAGTGTTAAGATGCGAGACTCCCCATGTGTACATGTCACACATACCCCTGCTGCATGTTACTCAGATAGGTAATATGCCATATGTGTCACCCTGTGTAACTGTGTGACGGCAGCAGGTACCATCACACCACATGTGTCACAATGGTCAGGTTAGCAGAACAGTGCGCTGCTGTAGACAGGGGCATTAGCATATTGTATAGTATTGTATTACAATGTCATGTATTGTGTTGTATTGTATTGGTATGGTGAGGTGCCTCCTGCATGGAGTGGAACCACTGGTGCTGTGCGCCAGTGTACAGGTACATACCCTGTAGTCAAGGTAGTGTAACATAGCACCTCTATATGTGTGTTTAGCGCCTGTCAGAGGTTATGTAGCATGCAACTGGGGATACCAGCAGGTCCCGTCCATGTCGTGTATTCTGCTGACCTGCGGTGTCTCTCACCTGGATATCTGTGATGACCTTGAGGTTAGGGTCAGCAGGGATAACCATGCCTTAATACAGGGGAGGCGGGTGACACCTGCACTGACCCTGTCCGCCACAATGTCGTCTAGCTGTGGTGTCGGTGAAATATGTGTAGTGTACTACCCATGGGCATAGAGGATGGCTCCTGACCAGGTCGCTAAATAGGTCAGGTAGGCCTCCTGGTCATCTGCAGTATCACGCTTGACGTCCCACTCAACATTGCCCATGTAGTCAGTGTGATGGGAAATAGATCCTTACCAGTGCTGCTCAGACATACCCTCCCTTCAGAGACTGATGCTCTGTCTTGCAGTAGCTTACATCAACTGTAATACAATCAGTATATGGCTGGGGTTCACCGGACAGGATGCTGTCCCTTTGTGGACAGTGTCCTGGACATATATGGGAATGCATGAGCCATGCGGTCTTGGAGATGTCTGTAGAAAGCAATTGTGTAGGGGTCAGCATTGTGGGTTGTCTCTGACACTGGCCCAGTGGGCTGTAAGGATACCATATCACTGTTACAAAGTGTAACGTCTGTATCTGTAATGCTGTGCACTGTAGCCATCTGTGCTGGTGGTGGAGGTGGGATATGTATATCCAGGGCAAGCACGGTGTGGTCAGCCCACAGTAGTCACCGATGTACGCCATACAGTACCTAGACACAAACCCCCAGAGTGAGGAGGTGCACCTCACCTGAAATGGTGTTCTGACTGCTGGTGTTCAGTAGTATGTCGTACGTAGCCTGGCAGGTACTGTACAACAGTTGCTGGCTGAGCACTGATACCTGGCCATCTACATGTGTATCCACCAATAGACAGACAGATGCTACATATGTGTGATATGTGGTATCATGACAGTCAAGTAGCATGTGTAGTATGTGTGCCAAGGTCTGCCAACATAGATTGCTGAAACCATGTTATCTTTTTTCCCAGGTACATGGCCCACCCAAGACATCCAACCTACTCCGTGGCTGAGGATGAGGAGATACACCAGAGCCTGGTGCGGGACTATGCAACACTCTTTTCCGCACCAGCCAGAATCAGCAGGTGAGGGCTGCACTGTGGCAGGACCTTGTCCGTCGGGTAAATGATATAGGCATGCATAATAGGACATATGAGCAGGTACGACATCACTGCAGTGATTTGATTAGACATGTCCGTCAGCGTGCGTCAGATATCCACAGGCAACAGGTCGCCACAGGTGGTGGGGTGGCTACACATCCCCCACTCACCAGACTGGAGGGACTGCTCCTGAGTGTAGTGGCTCCAGTCCACCTGCAACAACAACAGCAGCAGACATGCGTCATGATGGAGGCTGGAGCGGCACAGCAGCAGGACACTGAACATGCAGGTAATATGTCACATGTGTAGTTGACTGTTGTGTACACTGGTAGTTAATGCATGTGTGTGGTGTGTCCTTTGTTTGTAGCTGCCACCATAGTATATAATGTGCAAGCGTGATATCCGCAATATTAGCTGCAGACCTTTGAAAGGCGACTGTCGTACTCCTGACCTGTATCATACTCAGTAACATTGGCACAGTTGTGCCCACTAACATTAGTTTCCTCCTGTCTGTAGGACCCTCCGGTATCACTGCATTGCAGCCTATCCATGCTGGTGAGTGTCTATTTACATTACCTGTAAAGTTGTTGATAGTAATAGTACCTTTTGGCACACTTAGTGGTGCCCCTTGTATGCATGTAGGTGTGTCTGTGTCTGTGTGTCAATATCACGCATACTGAGTACTGTTCAATTGTGTGAAACTGTGTGCACGTGTGCATGTGTGCACGTGTGCATGTGTGCAAGTGTGCAAGTGTGCAAGTGTGCATGTGTGCATGTGTGCACCTGTGCATGTGTGCATGTGTGCACGTGTGCATGTGCACCTGTGCATGTGTGCATGTGTGCATGTGTGCACCTGTGCATGTGTGCATGTGTGCATGTGTGCATGTGCACCTGTGCATGTGTGCATGTGTGCATGTGTGCGTGTGCACGGTGCATGTGCATGTGTGCATGTGTGCATGTGCATGTGCATGTGTGCATGTGTGCATGTGTGCATGTGCACCTGTGCATGTGTGCATGTGCATGTGTGCATGTGTGCATGTGTGCATGTGTGCACCTGTGCATGTGTGCATCGCTGGTAGTGTGTGACATTGTAAACTGTGTTTCCTGTTTCCTTCCCACAGGTTCTGTTGCTGCTCTGGTGTTATCTAGCAGGGAACCTGAGTCAGGTGCCGTTGGTACTGCTACTGATGACATTGGTGTAATGGCACAGGACGGTATGCCAGGGTCCGCCATTGGTCAGCCAATTGACAGTACACAGCTGTCGACCCCATCCATGCGCACAGTTATCCTGCCAATACACCTTGTCACCACTGTCCCTAGGTGATGGACAGCATACAGTGGGCATTGACCAGGGTAATGTGGTATCTGCGGCACATGCTTCCCCACAGCAGCCATGGGCATGGCCCAGAGATGGTACCACACAGACAGATGTCCAGGGGTTCTCGTGGGAGCATCCATGGGCGTACTGCCCTGGCAGACGTGCCCACAGAGGTCTTACAACCTCAGCTATGTTTCGGACTGTCATGCAGGCACAGTCACGTATGGAACGGTACACCAGATAGGGTCTGAGGGAGCTGGCAGCATGTCGCACAGCCATGACCGACGGTATGCGTGACATTGCGGCGCCATCCGTGATTTCACCGGCGTAGACAGGCGTTGTGGGGACATATTACACCGGCTCCACAACTACATGTCCATGAGCCAGGGTGATGGTGGGCGGTTGCGTCGTCGACGTGGCCGTATGCCAGCAACAGCAGCAGCTGGCAGTCGGCGTGGTCGACAACAGGGCGCCGCCCGTAGTGCCAGCAGCAGCCCCAGCAATGCTGGGTCTGTGCTGTCATCAGACCGCCCCAGGAGACCACGTGCACGTGGCTCTGGCCAGGCCCGACATGGCTCTGTGTCCAGTCAATGAACACCTGCTTCTGATGACAGTACCCAGTCTGGGTTGGTACCGGATACGGTCCGTAGCACCCCTGCAAGGCACAGGTACTGTGTCCGTGGCCAGAGACACTGATCTGTATGACCTGGCAGGTACAGTCTGTGGCTGTCCACAAACACCAGTATATGGCAGCCATGAGGTGGAACTGTGTGCATCCATACACACATGCAAAATAACAACACCTAGGGCTACCGCATACACGCACACACTGCATCAACACTGCCCCACCTTCTACTGCTGTCCCTCACCATCACACATACACATACATGTCAATTGGTGGTATGGGTGGCTGACCCAGGCATACCAAGTTCACACCCTGTGCATATGATGAAACTGTGCCACCTCCTGCAGTCTGTAACAACTGTGCAGGTACAGGTTAACATGTTGCTGATGCACAGGGTGACCACATAGATGTGTAGTAATAGTATCATGTTGTTAACAGTACTGTGTGCTGAATTAATTGTGGGTATATCACAGCATGCCTGATGCAGTATTTGTGTGATTGTCATGTCCTGTTGTCTACACCCATGGTAAGTACCATAGTGTATCATCTGCACATGTTGGCATACTGGTGGTAATGATGTCAACAGCAGGCTACATACATAGGTAGCACAGGGGATGGGTAATGAATGTAGTAATACACAATGATGGACATGTAAATTGCAAGTGGCATGTTGCCCACACTAGACTCTGCAATGCAGATGTGTGAGGATGTTGATATGTGTGCAGAACTACACAACTGGTACAGGACACACAGGAGCACACTAGCACTGCATGCACACATCTCATACCATGCTAGACAGCACCAACACACATAACGAACTGTCACAGGAGGGAGAGTCCCCATATATGTCAGGGATACTGTGGTGGCAGGCCAGGCAGCATACATCCTACTAAGTATGGCACCACTGAGAGAAGGATCGGTGTCTGTTATTTGACATGTGTATTACTGCAGGTATGGGCACATGGGTTTCTATCCAGTTATTGTACATCCTGACAGTACATGCATGTTCCGTACACGTGTGTGCACTGAGACTGGACCCTAGCCATCTGACCAGTGTATTTCCATGTACATGTGCATAGCGCCTGCATATTTGCAGTGTTACCTTATGGAACTGGTACAGCTTGTTTGTTGTACAATGGACTACATGGAGCCCTGTTCACTGTACCTTTGTTTGCATGCATGTTTGCTTGCAATTACCCTGGAATACCGATCACACCTGCAATGCATAGTTATAGAGCTTCTGTGGACTCCTAGTGCCATCTGCATAGCCTACTATATGTATGGCCATGTCCCACTTGACAGGTTGCCACTGTTTGACCTGTTCACATGTACATTGACTGTGACACAGTGCATATGACCTGCCTGACATGTGTCCACGTGAGCAGTCATATATGCTACTGCTAAGTAGTCACAGGCACTACACCTTCACACATCCATCTCCTGTTGAACTACCTGCTTTGCTAGGGACAGCCTGCACCTGTCACCCTTGGCCTATCAGATATTGGCAAAGCCTCTTGCTACCCCATAGTGCCTATGTTAGGCAGGGCTCACATGACAAACCCACCTTCATAGGTATCACAAGGGATAAGACACTAAGAGCAATGCTACCCAACGCCAGATGTCTAAACCTCCAGATGCATGCACCCAAAACACTCCTTGGCATGGGAAACATCGATATGTGTGCAGTAACAGATGCCTGGTTCAGGGCTACTGAGAGCACACCAGCACTACCGGATGTAACCCGGTTGATTTCTTTGCTACAGTCACCAAGGCCATTGCCGAGGAAGGTGGTTCACACAGCCTACCTGGACCTTGCAAACGCCTTCGCAACAATACCCCACTTGGGCATTCTAGGGAAGCTCACCAGCTTAAATATAAGCCCCTATGTCACTAGATGGATTGCACAGTGGCTCAAGAACAGAACCCACATGGTTAGCATTGCTGGAGCCATGCCAGACCCCATAACAGTTACAGGTTGTGTCCCAGAAGACTCAGTCCTGGGACCCTCTTGTTTGGTACATATTTATTGGAGGTACAGGCCAACACGGATGAACTGTGGCTGTCCAAATATGCAGATGACTGCAAACTGGACACCATAATCGACTCCCCAGCTGACACAAGCATCTTCCAAAGGGGCATCATAGCAACAGACAACTTGTGCCAGAGCCATGGCCGTCTGCTGAACAGTGTGTAGAATGTGCATCCTGTAGTCTGTTCACCTAGTTACCAAAAGGGACATTGTCCTCACACACACTAACCCCCCTCAGCCAAAACACACACTTGCCAATTGCAGGATTCAAACCCCTATCTGACTGTTATGACACGTGAGACAGGCGCATTAGCAGAGCACGCTATTTGCATTAGTGGGGGTTTTCTCTTCCCCTGCTATACTTATAGAGTGCTGACATCATCAGTGTTTAGAAAAGGGAATGGGCATCCTGTAGTGTCTTATCCTATTTGCCAAAAGGGACACTTCCCTCACACACTAACCCCTCTCAGACAAACACACACACTTGCCATTCACAGGATTCAAACCCCTACCTAGCTATGTTATGACACTTGAGATGGACGCATTAGCAGAGCGCGCTATTCGCATTACTGGGAGGTTTCCTTTCTCCTGCTCTACTTATAGGGTGCTGACATCATTGGTGTTTAGCAAAGGGGATGGGCATCCTGTAGTCTGTTCCCCTAGTTTCCAAAAGAGACACTTCCCTCACACACTAGCCCCTTTCAGACAAACACACACACTTGCCATTCACAGGATTCAAACCCCTACCTAGCTATGTTATGACACTTGAGACGGACGCATTAGCAGAGCGCTATTCGCATTACTGGGAGGTTTCCTTTCTCCTGCTCTACTTATAGGGTGCTGACATCATTGGTGTTTAGCAAAGGGGATGGGCATCCTGTAGTCTGTTCCCCTAGTTCCCAAAAGGGACACTTCCCTCACACACTAACCCCTCTCAGACAAACACACACACTTGCCCTTCACAGGATTCAAACCCCTACCTAGCTATGTTATGACACTTGAGACGGACGCATTAGCAGAGCGCGCTATTCGCATTACTGGAAGGTTTCTTTTCTCCTGCTCTACTTATAGGGTGCTGACATCATCGGTGTTAGCAAAGGGGATGGGCATCCTGTAGTCTGTTCCCCTAGTTTCCAAAAGGGACATTTCCCTCACACTAACTCCCCTCAGACAAACACACACACTTGTCATTCACAGGAATCAAACCCCTACTTAGCTATGTTATGACACTTGAGATGGACACATTAGCAGAGCGTGCTATTCACATTACTAGGAGGTTTCCTTTCTCCTGCTCTACTTATAGGGTGCTGACATCATCGGTGTTTAGCAAAGGGGATGGGCATCCTGTAGTCTGTTCACCTACTTAAAGGCATTCACAGGAATCAAACCCCTACCTAGTTATGTTATGACACTTGTATTCACATTACTAGGAGGTTTCCTTTCTCCTGCTCTACTTATAGGGTGCTGACATCATCGGTGTTTAGAAAGGGAATGTGCATCCTGTAGTGTCTTTTCCTATTTGCCAAAAGGGACATTTCCCTCACACAGACTTACACACACACCAACCTCACACACAGACACACTGAGCACTTGCAGGATTTGAACCCCTACCTAACTATGTAATGACACTTGAGATGGACGCATTAGCGGAGCGCATAGCTCTCAACCTTCCATCTCCAAAATGAGGAGCATTCGCCTTCATAATGTGGAACAAATGGGCAAAATGTGGAACACATACTAATGGGTTACTAACAACTTCAACTAGGAAGGTCATAGGATGGTTAAAATATGCTGGTTTTACTTATAAAGAAGATCCTTTAATGAATTAATATGATTAATTTCTATTTACCATGGATTTCACTTAAAAAATTCCTAACACTGAATGTGTCACAAACTCTTTCAATGTGGAACTTTGAGGAACTTCGACAACAACATTAACTTTTTAAGACCCCCAAATGAGGTACGTTCCTCGTAATGAGGTACACTTGAGAGGTATGGCGGAGCGCACTATTCGGATTACTGGGAAGTTTCATTTCTCCTGTTGTACTTATAGGGTGCTGACATCATCTGTGTTTGGAAAGGGGAATGTGCATCCTGTGGGGAAGCAAACACCAAGCACACTATGGCTAAGCTGTCATTCCCTAGGGCAAACAGCCTAGTGTTGACCTCTACACCATTATGTTTAATTGTCAAATGCACATTATTTGTTGCTGATAGATTGTTTGCATATCTTTATTGCCATAGCATTCCCTGTTGGTATGAACAACCTCTGCATCTGTGGAAACTGTTTGCATATGGGAGGGATCCACTATATCACGTATGTCTCTGTAGTCATTTAACTGTGTGCACTGGGCAGACTGCTGTAATGTGGTTGGTTCCTGGCATAACACATAACAATACCAGATATGTGTGTCCCACTGCTAAACCAAGATTTGGACTAAGCGTGTGAGCATGCCCAGTTCAGCCTTCCCATGGCATGTTGTCAAAGTGTGTGAGCATGCCCAGTGTGATTATTCCATATGTTGGACTCTGCAGACCACCACATTTGTGGATGTGTGTGATCTTCACAAACTAAGTGTGTGAGCATGCCCAGTTCAGCCTTCCCATGGCATGTTGTCAAAGTGTGTGAGCATGCCCAGTGTGAGCATTCCATATGTTGGACTCTGCAGCCCACCACATTTGTGGATGTGTGTGAACTTCACAAACTATCACCCGTTCATGGTTGTGGGTTGTGTGTCATGTTGTGTAGTTACTGTACAACTGCTTTGTGTGTGAACACAACAGGATTATACTGTGCCTGCAGTGTTTGCATGGGATACTTTGCATGCAGTCATCAACATCCTTTCACACTGACCTAACACTGTAGTACTGTATAGTGTACTGGCAGTACTTTGACTGTGGTGGACAGTAACCTGGGCTTTACTGCTATCACTGCTTTACATTTCGATAGTGGGCACAACAGCCTGGTTGGGGCCAGTTGTGTACATCTGACCATGTTGCATTCTGTTCAGATATGAACTACTTACACCAGGCTTGTCCAACATTGTTAGTGTATCCCACAACATAGGTGTACAATTGCAAACACTAGCGATGTGCCCTAGTCCATGGCTAATGCAAGTTGGAGAGTGTGTTTGTCCTTCAACACACATTGTAAGGGGAGTTTGCCATGACATATGTCATGGTTAGTATACTGTGCCTCTGTCTACCTGTGACATGACAGTGATACCCAGGATAAACCTACCATCTCCCGTCCACCCATCAGGATTCCTATTGAAGAAGATTGATAAGTGACTCTATGGGTAGCCTGTGCTGAGGGTTCACTCATGGGTGGGAGTGGCTTCTGTGTTATGGATCACACAGTACAGCTTGTCCTATGTAAGTCAGTGCTGGGGTTCAGGTCTGTCATGTGCATAGCTCACTGCCATTCAGATTGTACTATGTGCAGCATTTTTATTGATGCCAGCAACACAGGCAACACATGGCATCTGTGTAGGCTGATTGATACTCCTGATGAGGTACTGTTGGGGACTTTACAGCTGATGGAGGTGTCTGCTGAGGTACATCCCACAGGGGCTATTGTAGTCGATTGTACCACTGATGCAGGAGGACTGCAGAGCCACAATGACCTCCCTTATGTAGATCTGACAGCCTTCATGATTAGGTGGGTATATGGTATGTTTCTGTAAACACTACAGCACATGTTTGTCCAATGCAGGATATCTATCACCCTGTGTCCCCAGGTCTCTCATTACATGTTAACTACATAATGGGTTAACACCTATGTGGTGATTGGTGGGCACTTACTGTATATCCACGGGGGTTGACTATACACTTTCTGCACTTAGCTTGCTGACATAGCTATGGCACCAGTTGTCTGTTTCTATGTGGCCCTTTTGTGGGATGCATGTGTCAGCTGGTGGATCATATGTGGTGAGCGGTTTGTAGTCCTCTGCAAACATGTTAGGACACAGTCCTTCCATGTTTGCCTGTACCTATGGGACATATATACCAGACGAGGGAGATACCAGGTCCAAGCCTTGTGGGATGCCAGTTATATCTGGTTTGTAGTCTGACATGGCTGAAGCATGTCTGACCATGTCTGTTCTGTCCTTGGTCTGGTTTGCAACCCTCTACTGACATGTGGGTTTATATTTACGCTGGTGAGCCTATCTATACTGAACATGTAGGGTATTGTATAGAAGCCTTTGCAAGGTCCAGATACACTGTGTGGAGCACATTGCCCTCATCAATGACCTTAATGACTGTTTCAATTGAGTCCAACATGGTTAGGGGCAGGATCTGCACTTGAGGAGGCCACACTGGGTTGGGTCCGGTGTCAGTAGGTCCCCAACATCCATATGTCTGTGGTACATGCTGCTCCTTTCCATAGCTGTGCAATCTGGGCTTCTCAGGATTCTGGGGTAGTACTGTTCAGTATCCATTCAGGCAACACCTTTGTTGAGAAGGACCACTGTTGTTGTACACTGCTCTTTGGGTACATATTCTGTGGTACGGCTGACATTGAGCAGTAGTGTGGTTTGGCATTCCATTCATCTTAGACTCCATGTTGCACTAAGCCCAGGTCACCATCTCATACCATTGCTGCTGTGTGTTTTGCTTTGGAGATGTTGTCTGTTACCTCAGCATCTGCTATGTCAGGGGGCCAGCAGTCTGCTGGGATAGATATTCTGCATTTGTGGGGGTGGGGGGGTTTGCACTGCACCTGTCGGGATGTATGTTGGCAATATGTGTGTGTGTTTGTGGTATTTGTGTGATTCAGGGCATATCTGTGAATTCACAACATGGCTCCTACCATCAGTTGTGTAAGCCTTGGGATTATCCTTCGTGTCCTGTACAATTTGTATCTACATAGGTTCATAGGTTCATACTAGGCTATCCACCCTGGGCATTTGTTAGGCTAGCCAGAGTGTGTGTGGCTTTTGAGACCCCTTGCTATGTGGATATTATGGCCATGTAATATTTGCTTAGCTGTGCCTCTGTCTGGACATGACACAGTGAAGACCCCCACTGTAACTCTACAATCATCCATCCACTTGGCAAGATTCCTGTTGAACAGTGTCAGTGAGGGGCTCTGCCTAACATGGGGTGGGATTCTGGTCCAGGGTGTGTGGAGCCTCTGGATTATGTATCTGTCCCACCGCACATCCTATTTCATTATTTGTTGAGGTTGACATCTCTCACTCTCATAGCTCCAATGGATATGTGTTGTCTGGGGTGGAGCATGTCCATTACTCCTGTGTTGGGCATGGCCTCCTACAACAGGCATGCAATGCCTCTGTGTGGGCAGTCTGTGACTGGAGTCAGCTGGGGTGTCTACAGCCTAGCAGCATATGACATATATGTGTGACACTTTATCCTCTTGGTGAGGTACCTTTGCGGTCTTTCTAACTGCTGCAGGTGTCAGGTAAGGTAGATCCCATATGAGGCATTGTACTGGATTATGGGTGTGATTGGGATAAAGTATAGGGGCACAGTGACCTCTGTTGCCATAGATGTGACTCCTTTCCTAATACAGTGTCACATGTAGACAGTCTTCCTAGCCACATTGGCAATGTGGGTGTCACATAACAGGTTACTGTTCACTTGTGTCCCTTGGTCCCTGGTTACTCCTTCCATACATAATGGTTTACCACCTATGTGATATTTCGTGGTACCTTGTTTGGTATTTGGTGGGACATTCATACTGTCCAGTGTCTTCAGGACGGTTGGGGGGGGGTTATTGTGTGTGAGAGTGCGGTCTGTAGCATACTACAGACTGCACAGCAGTCTTGCCTACAGTTAGTTGCACGTGGGTGAACTCCACTGCCTTGTGCATTGTCAGTTACCTGGACGATGGGTGTCTGTGCTGCCTATGGTTACTCACCTCCTTTTATGTAGTGTTCCAGGTTTTGGGGCCATGACACATGGTACATGGTATAACCTGGTAGTGCTGGTGTGCTGTCAGGAGCCTTGCAGCAGGTTTCTGTCACTGCACAGACATCGATGTTCTCTATTCTGGGGATGGCCTCGGGAGCATGCATATTGGGGTGTACACATCTGGCATTGGTCAGCATTTCCCTTATGTTTCTTCCCACTTATGTTTTCTCGGGTGGTGGGTCAGTCTTTTCAGCCTTGCCTACAAAAGGCTGTGTGGAGGTGGCAAGGCCTTATCCACTATTCAGACGCCCAGGGGTAACAGGTGCAGGCCATCCCAAGGGCAGCTGCATGGCTTGTCAAGCATGACATCCCAAGCAGACAGACATTGATCCCCTTGGAATGACACCAGTAAGTGTGCTACTTGCTATGACTGATCATTCCATGTTTCTACTGTGGCATTATTCTTGGTAAGGGTAGGTTGCTGCAAACAGTGAGTGTCATACCAGCCTGGACTACATAATCAGATAGCTCATCTGTGTCTCTTTACATGTAGTCTAGGGCAGTACATCTCGGGTCATTCACACCAGCATGGACTATGACTGCATCATATTTCTATTTGCTTTGGAGTGACCTTCATATTTCTGTTATGTGGCATATTGTGGCGGCCTACAGGCAGCTTACTGTACCCTTTCCTTTGTTCAGTCTGCTGTGCAGGACAGCAGTGTGTCTGACTATGGAGTCACCTATTACAACTGTATCAGGCATGTTGTTTCTCCTTCTGGCCTGTGACTGTTTGGCACACCAGCTTTGTGTGCTATGTGTTGCATGTGCTATGTTTGGAGGCTGTTTCATTGGGTGTCTGCTTTAGTGGCCTCTGTTGGTGTGCTGTGTGTGTGATTTCTGCCCTCGGGAATGTATTTCTGTGTTTATGTGTTTGGTTTGCAGTTGTGATAGGTCTATGTGGGTATGTGTTTGTGGTGTGTGTGGTTACCTTCTCCTACTGACTTGTTTTGGGTGTACTGAGTTGGGGAGCTCTGCCTCCGGTTTGGATGGATGGTTGCATCTCTCACATATATTTGTATTTTTGGGTGGAGTTGGTGGTTGTCTGTGTACTTGGGGCAGGTGTAACATTGCCTCAGGATTCACAGATTCCACTTGTTGTGCCTGGCCTTACTGGATTGCATGTGTGGACAGATTATATTGCCATACTACTGATCAGTAATTACGTCATTGTTCATGCTTGCTCTATCATGTAGTAGCTTCCTCATTCTCTTGCATGTTTTGGTTATGGCTGGTGTCCACCATGCCAGATTTAGGCACTGTGTCTTGTTTTAATTTGGGACTGCATAATCCAAGCATTCCTGGCAGTGTTCATGGAATGGCTGTCTTACAGGTTCTGAGGCGTGGCCCATATTTTGCACCTGCACGGGACCTTTCATGGATTCCACATCAGTTTGGAGGTGAGCAAATAATGCTTAGCACATGTTTTCCACTGTGATTTCCTGGACAGGGACTGTGGTCAGGATTTGTATATCCAGTGTGATTACTATATGGTCTGGTGTTACCAGTGAGCACTACACTTCTCATCTTGACATCCCGTACCCATGTTGCTGATTATCACATCCAGTATGCTTGCCCCTCTTGTGGGTGTGCTACGTTGTTCCTGGGCCTTTTGGTTTGTGGATTCAATGACCTTTTGTCCTACACTGTTGCAGCTGGTATAATGCTCCCAGTCTATGTGTCTGGGTATTTGTAGTCGCCCAATATAATGTGGTTTGGAGGACTTGATATATTCATGTATTCCAGCATGGGCCCGATGCAGTTCCTGGTGTTGGGCCAGTACTCTGTAGCAGGCTATACACTGGGGGGCGGTTTTAGCCACTGTTACTTGAGCATGGCTAGTCCATGCTGCTTTTTGTGGTGGTACCAACATGGGGGTGTGGTTATCCTTGACAATTCTTGCTGGTCACCCTCCTTTTGTAGCTTGTTCCAAGTGTTGAGGATGTACAGCACAGTATGAGGTGTAACCTGGTAGTGTTAGGGTGCTGTTGTGAGCCTTGCCTCAGTATTCTGTTACAGCACAGTTATCAACATTCTCCATACTGGGTGGGCTTAGTCTGCATGCATCTTGCTGTTTGACCTTATCCCTTATCTGATTCTTATCCCTTCTGGTACCTATGGAGATAGGTTTGTGTTTTGCGCCTTCCTATTCAGGGCACACTGTGCATGACAACAGCCTTTGCCAGTATCCATACGGCCTGCACTGATAGGTGCACGCCAGTCCTGGCAGGTGGTGCATCATGTCATGCTCAGCATGTCATCCAAGACTGGCACACAGTGCGTCCCCTTCGCCTAACTGCATTACTTCGGAAATTGTTGCACTTCATCATCTCGTTGTCCTGTTGTGGCATGCTGCTTGTTGAGGGTAGGATGTTAGACGGGGTCCTCAGGTGTGCATATGGTACTTGGTGTTACATTACTTGACACATAGCATTCATGCCTCAGGTGGTGCTGCAGGGCTGCCTCTGTCGGATGCACATATTACACTTCCCTGTACATGTTTGTGAGCAGGTTGTGTCACATTAGGCATCCCTGTTACTATATGGTGAGTCGGAGAGGGGTATCATTCCCAAGGTTCCTACTGAGCCAATGTATGTGCTATACGTTGCCTCTTTGCCAAGGCCAGGGCATACTGGGCATGCCTCCTTCTGCCTACTGGGGCAGGCTCAGGTTGTTCCTCCTCCGAGTCACGCTGTGCCTGTGGTGGCCTTGGCGATGGTGGGGCTGTTTGGCCCAGCCCTATGCTGGTCCTGCTGCAGCTGTTTTCGCATGATCATATTATGTAGCATAGCACATACCATGACAATTTGGGTACATGTAGTTGGTGTGTACTGCAAGGCTCCACCAGATGTGTCCAGACACCGGAACCATGACTTGAGCAGCCCAAACACACGCTCTATTACA
The DNA here is from genome assembly GCF_019279795.1 of Protopterus annectens. Taxonomy (NCBI): domain Eukaryota; kingdom Metazoa; phylum Chordata; order Ceratodontiformes; family Protopteridae; genus Protopterus; species Protopterus annectens. The sequence goes on from NC_056727.1 coordinate 602,180,297, forward strand.
TTACGTGTTTGTGCGTGTGCCTCATTATGGCGTTCCTGTTCAGGTGTGTGTGCATTTCTGATGGGTGTCATCAGCCACGGCTCCAGTGCATATCCTGCATGCCCCACTAGGTGTCCGTGTGGGATGTCCCCATTGGCAAATGTCTGGTACAGCTGCGTCAAATGCCAGATGTGGGAATCATGGTAGCTCCCAGGACAGCCGGCACACACATTCATTATTATGCCCTGGGCATCACACACGACCTGGCAGTTGATGGAGGGAAGCCCTTGCGGTTTATGTAGGCCCTACCCGCTCTCCTGCTGGTGCTTTGATGCGTATGTGCGTGCAGTCTATGGCACCCAGTACCTCAGGGTATTCCGCTATTTGCTGGAAGAGACGATGTTGCTGGCCAATACCTCACGGGCATTGGGGAAGTATACATGATCACCGACATGTGCTGACATGGCATCCAGGAACTGGTGCAGTACCCTGGAAGCTGATGCCTGTGATATCCCCATCATATCGCCAGTTGGTCTCTGGAAGGTACCTGTTGCTAGTATTCTTAGGCCAACACATACCTTGGTTTCCACTGGGATGGGTTCCCCTCTGTTGGTTCTGTGTGTGAGGCGTGGCCTGCACAGCTCCACTATTTGCTGCAGGAGGTCTCTGTCCACTCTATAGCGCTCTACTATCTCCAGCTCATGTAACCCGTGGTAGGTGACCCTGGGCCTGTACACTCTTCTCCGTCTCCTCACTGCGGGTTGTCCGGCACCATCTGCATTGTCACCACCCTCAGCAAGTCGCCTATGTCTCATTATGACAGCTATGGCAGCCCCTAACATTTCTGCTCTGAGTTCAGCTTTTTCAGTTTTCACTTCTGATAACTTAACTCCTGTCTTGCAGTGTCTCTTGAGAGAAACATTCTGCACTGCTGTTTGCAGAGTTTTAAGTGCTTGGCTGGCCTAGTATTCTGCCTGTGTAATTGCCTGCATCTAATTGTTTTCACCTGCTAGCTCCAGCAGTATTCCCTGCTAACTTCCTAGTACATCTGTTGCTTCCTTTTTCCTCTGTTTCCTCAGGGTGGAGCCGTGTTCAAACCAGCAGAAACACGCTCACAGTGGCTTACACGCGTGCACACATACTTACACAGTTCAGAATCTGCTTATTCGGTTTTAAACGCGTGCACGCCCGCGCAAACAGTGTTAAACATCTCCCAACACGCTCCCACATGCTTAGTCTGCCTTACACGCTGGCACACTGCCTTACACGCCAAGACACCGCCTTACTCGCTTCACGGCGCGCAAGCATGCAAGATACCACGCCCAGCAAGAAACTTTGGTGTAGGCAACAGTGTACACCTTCCATTTCTTGGCTTTCTCATGTTTACTTGGAGGCACACCTCCTTCCTTGATACCTCTCTGACATCTGTCATGTAACTCTACCTTCCAATGACTTTTATCCCTTTCTGCCATTCCCCCCTGTGATGTCACCTATCTCCTACTCTGTTCCTCCCCCTTCTGTAACTCTTACACTACTCAGACTGTGCTCATTTGCTATGTGACAGTGGAATTCAGTATCCTTACCCTAATTTGCATCAGATTGCCTACTAATGCTTAGTTACATCTCTTAGACTTGGCTTCCCCCCTTGGCAACCACTACACGGTGGCCATGTTGGTTTTCCTATGCTGGTCCCTCCATTGACATTCCATGTATTGCATAAAACCTACATTTGTAGGTTTAAAACCTTCGTTTTTATGTTTTATGCAGTGCAGCCCGTTTGCGTGGGGCTGCGCTGGGTTTACACATCGGCAATTGCCGAAAAAAAAAAAAGATATTTTTAATATTTTTGCATGGGGTTGCATTGCCAATGGCCACATATTTGGCCATTGGCATGCTGCCTATAACATATGCACCCTTTATTTGGAGCTGACATGGCTCCATTGCCGTGTTTGCAGAAACGTACTCAGTTGTCAACTGAGTACATTTCTGCAGCTAACACGGCTCTTACACGGGCTGTTCTTGGCTTCCTGGATCGCTAATCAGCCTCATTTGCATGCTATTCGGCTGCAAGTGGGCTGATTAGCTTAGCCACGCCCACTCCGTGTAAGAGCCGTGTTAGACTGACTCTTACACAGACTTTGGGCTGTTCCTGGATCGCGAAGGCTACATGGAGTCTTACACTACTCTTAGACTCCGTGTTAGCCTTCGTGAATCCGGCCCAAGGTCTTTGCTTTATGTGGTGAATTATGCTTGCTGAAGGATATGATTATACACTTCTTGACATTTAATTTTAGTCCATGGTTTTGACATCAGCTATTTGTTTGGGACATGCCCTCTTAGAAGATCTTAGTCTCCTCATGGGAGTTTATGATGGCACCAACTCTGAAATTATCTGCACTCTTGTTCAGCCACAGTCCATTAACATTGTGTTTGGCCTCTGAGAAGTAAATGCTTAAGAGGTGTAGCCCAAGGATTGAACTGAGGAGTAAACTGCTTGTAACAGATCTTTCACAGGAGGTAGAGCCATTCACCCTAACTTCTTGGGTTTCATTTTTGTGATCAATTTGCTATCCAGTAAGTTACATGGGGACTGATATTTAGTTGAGAAAGTTTATCTATGTTATCTGAGTACCCTATCTATTGCTATAGTAACTTTTCAAAGAAGTCAGACAGGTTAAGTAGGTTCTTGACAATTCCAAACTGGGTGAGGTCAAGAATCTGTAGATTACCTATATCCTTATATATTAATTCTATAATAATCCTTCCCATATCCTTACAGATGAGACTGGTCAGGCAAACAGCAAAAACAGATATTTTCAAATGAAAAACATAAGCACGTTGATTGTATATTCTGTTACTTTTCACTTTAACCATATATTTTATAGGCAGGAATATTGACCAAAAACACTGAAACCAGTAATATAATTAAATACAAATGAATGCATTGTAATCTATATCACTGTCCATATAGTTCTGCAAAAACTCGAGTACCCCTTTCATAGTTGGCCTGATTGACCAGTTGACCCACTCTAATCTTCAGCAGCATATATTTCTGTGCACATAGTTCCCTTTAACAACACATAACTGTATAGCAAGATCCCTACCTCACACTTGATGAAATGGGTTAAGTAGACTTGCACACCTCTCAGCTGTCCAGATTTTCAGATTGCCCAGATTTGTTTTCCTCATATTTTGTCTGTTCATCATAAAATGTGCAGGTTTTCTGGCAAATCAAAGACTGAAGTCACTAAATAATGACATAATGACATATATTTGAGTGTCTGACTTCTTATTCTTCAGAAAATGCATGCTAATGCAAAACCAATTATTTTAGCAAATTTCTAAATTTATACAAGTAATATTTAAAATGTATCCCTGACGTCTGGGTATTTGTCCTCCCATTATTTTTATTTTTATCTAGATTTTTTAACTTAACAGGCTGAGAGGTACCTTGAAAATTCCTTTTCAGATGTAATCATTGGTCATTTTTTATATGTAAACAGAAGATGCACTTCCTTCTAGATTAGGCACTGTGCATTTGTGACACAGCTAATAATTCATAAATAAATTTAGATCTCAGATGAAAATAAGATAAGCCAGACCAGTACAGTTCATATGAATAGTATGCTCTCAGTTTTCTTTCTTTTGTGCCTTGGAGCTGAATTCTCCCTTAAGCAATGGAGAACATGAAACTCGTGATTTTTGTATTTAAATGTTCCCTTAGTAGAACAAGGGTCCTATGATGCCAAGTATAGTACTAAGGACTTATTAGATTAGCAAAATATCTGATCAATCTACCATTTTCAGGAAGACATAATGCATGTGAAAAACAAACATTCTTCCATTGTTTTCTTCTCAGTTCATTGTCCATCAGGCAGTTATTAACAAGGCCATTGTCTTCCACATATCTATTATGATATATAACACTGGCAGTAGTTGCATTCAAATGACCCACATTAGATTGATGTAGCTTTTTTGTTGTTACCAGAATCACGTGGACATTATGTTCTCTGGCTTCCATAGGTTGTTCTCATTATCCAGTCAGGTGTACACACATCTGCTGGCCTAATTTTTCATTTTTCTGAAATCAGGCATACAAATATGAAATTGTCTGTAACAACTTTCATCCATTTTTAACAATATTCCACCCGTGGCTTACCGCAGACCATAGGATCAAAGAACTGTAGCCACCTTTCAGACTTTTAAATTTTACTCTTTGAATAATTTTCCAGTTCTTACAAACTCATTATAAACATTCAACACATGCCTGATTATTTCATTCCTTCTTGTGTATTTGTATGTTTTAATTTTGTTTTGTTACTCCAGGTGTTATTGAAATTTCAGATGTATAACTTATTTAAGAATTTCTGACATTCACTTCTGCTGAGTTTTAAAGTTTTCTCATTTGGCATTAGATATTTGTCCGTGTCCACTTCAGTAAAAACATCACACCAAAAGACATTTGACGATCTTTATTAAACTTCCATAAACTTGATTGTTAATCAATATTCATTAATTACAACCAAAACATTGCACCAATGCACTGTATGAACATGTACACAAATGTATGGATCTCGTCATACCCAACAGAATCACAACACTGTCCTCAAAAAAAGGAAGCCAATCTGGTGGTCCCCTGCCATAAACAAACTCTACAACGGAAGGAGGAAACTGATGCAGAATAAGGTGAAGTCCCAAGACTGAAAAAACTCCCTTATCAGCCTCAACAAAAACTTGATATCCCTCATCAAATCCTCTAAAGCTAGCTATGAAAACAGAAGTGCAGCAGATAGTAAAGAAAACCACAAGGCCTTCTATAGTTATTTAAAGAATCTCCACAGCAATACCAAGATTTGTTCTAAGCTACTGCACAATGCTACCTCCTATACCGAGCCAACAGATTCAGTGCCAACTTTACCCCACTCTCTCCCACAAGGAACAGGTCAGAATACCAGTAGATTGTCAGGCACCCAGTATTACTGCTGCACGGGTTAAAACAGCACTGTCCAAGGCCAAGAATATGGCTTCTATGGGACTTGACAATATCCCTGGCTGTGTTCTACATAAACAACAGAGTGAACTGGCACCTCATCTGTGTGCCCTGTTCAATCACAGCCTCACCTCAGGCTTTGTCCCTACTAAATCGCACATTGCTATAGTCATCCCTCTCCACAAAGGAGGAGTGACTACAGACCCTGGGAGCTATTGCCCCATTAGCCTGACGAGTCTGATATTCAAAGCTATGGAATGCATCATCATGAGCCTAATAAACAAGGATATAGAGAATCTCAAAACTCTGGATCCCACACAGCTTGATTTTGGGAAAGGTACATCATGCCTGTTCAACTTGGTCGACTTCTTTGAGTCAGTCACCAGAGCTCTGGATGAAGGCAAAGTGGTTCATGCAGCCTACCTTGATCTGGCCAAGGCCTTTGATACCATTCCCCACTCAGGAATCATAGAAAAACTCACTAAGATAGGCATCAGCCCCTATATCACAAGATGAGTTGCAAACTGGCTCACAGGCAGAACCCACAGTGTGAAAGTAGCTGACTCCAAATCAGACTGCTGACCAGTCATGAGTGGAGTCCCACAGGGTTCTGTCCTGCGTCCTCTACTGTTTGGTATCTACTTCTCTGAAGTCCAGGCCAACATAAAGGGTCTCTGGCTGACAAAGTTCACAGATGATTGCAAGTTGAGAGCTATTATTAACTCCCTGAGTGATGTTGACATCCTACAGAAAGGCCTCACTGAGACCAACGACTGGTGTCAGAACCATGGCCTTAAGCTCAGTGCCAAAAAATGTGTCATCATCCCCTTTGGGAAAAACCTGGTTCCCATGAATTACCACATCAATGGTAGTCCACTGAGCACACAAGGTGTTATAAGAGATCTGGGACCACAGGTTGACAGCAACCTCTCTTTTGACCACCACATTGCCACTGTGGTCAGAAAGTCCTTCCATTACTAAGGGTTTTGCAGCCAAGAAGAAAGAGGTCATTGTCTCCCTCTACTCTTCCCTCATTAGGCCAGTCATTGAGTACAATGCCCCATTTGGCATGTACCTCACTAAACAACTAGAACAACTGGAGAGGCCACAAAAGAACCTCACAAAGACGATCCTAGGCCTTAAATATTTGTCCTATACGGACAGACTAAAAAAACTCCAACTTTTCTCTGTCTCATATTGTCTACTTGGAGGTGATCTCTGCTTGACTTACAAAGCCATATCTGACCTAGCTCTGTAAGAAATGCATCATCTAAAGAAATCCCAATCCCTCCGCACCACACACTCCAGAGACCTCAACCTCATTACCACAATGGACAGAACATTCTGGAAGGATAGGTTCATAACCCAGAGACTGCTCATGCTGTGGAATAGACTTCCCATACATGTCAAGCAGAGCACCTCACTGGCCCTCTTCAAGTGAACTCTTGATGAGTGAATGGGAAATAGAAAATTCACCCCAGGGATCACTCCAGTGGCTTTACTCGACAGAGGCACTGGGAACTAAGGTTGGGTGGCACGATGCCAGGGTAATCCTATGGGCTAGGCTTGTACACACCTATGAACCTATGATTGTATTGTAACTAGATGTGCAAAAAATGCTATATAATGGGTATGACATACGAAGTGTCGACAGTTAGGTCAGATACACTGTAACAGAGAGGTCATCTAGTGCAAGACCTAAGTGCCTATAACTTCATGTACATGTAACCTCCTTCTGTGTGGCTACTTTATTGCATAGGAATGTGTGCATTTTAGGTAAAGAACAGTGGAATGCTAATGCTGTATTAAACAATTCTACACACAGTCCTTTAATGATAATGTGTTTTATACCATAGTAACTGCAGGACAAATTATTATGGTACCTAAGTACCTCAATGTGTCCACATCAACAGCATGGGGCTTTCCTTGGTAGTATTTACTGATGTTTTTCACTATTTGCTGTTATTACATTTTTTGGATGGGGTCCAAATTCAGAAAACTCAATCACTTTTGTCTTTCACCTTCTCCACAAAAGTGACCTCTTGCATATTCCCTCAACAGCTAGGTCTAATTATCCAACATAGTATTTATTCTGCTGTCTACCTAATGTAATGCAAATAAGTTGCATAAATGTGTCTTTTCAAGACTGCAGCCAGATTCCTATGTTACAACTTGTGTAACGTATTAATCTGGTGCTATGAATTTCTGAAACAAGTGTGGTGTAATAAAAATAGTGTTACACCATATTGCTTCATAAGCATATTTCACTTAATATGTTCAGGCAGTACTATGTACATGTAACAGGTCACAGCAAAAATGAAATCTGTAGGAAATCTATCTGCTAAACTAAATTGGATTTTTAATGAATGTCAGCATTTGTTTTGCCATGACAGAGGAAGAAAATGTGTGTGTGTGTGTGTGTGTGTGTGTGTGTGTGTGTGTGTGTGTGTGTGTGTGTGTGTGTGTGTGTGTCTATTTGTCTGTAAATATCAAATGATTTCCAGCTAAGAGAAAAAGGTCAATGGCATAAAATGGATCTTAGAGGAGTTGCAAGTTTTGTAGGCGGTATATTATATGAAGTTTGCTAGGTATGTCAGCATACTCTCAGGAATGAAGCCTAACATAAATCTGGGTTTGGAAAGTCTCTTGAAAATAATAAACAGTATACCTTGAAACAAATGTTACACATGACCTTAGTTTCCTAACAGTGACGTATAATTATAAATCACATTTTCTTGAAAGAGGGTGAATAACAGACTAGTCTTGTTAAATTACAAGGCAGTGAAAGTGCAGCTTTCTCTGAAGTTCATGTACATTTTAATGCCTGAATTTTATTCATGTCTTTGATTGTTGGTGTCTGGAAGCAGCAAACATGGATGAACCATTTTGTGTGTGTATGTGAACTGTGGGGAAGACAGAGTGTAGAGAAAAGGATTAAGCAGGGAATTGTTTATTTACTTGTTTGACCTAATTTTGTGGGTCAGTAACTTTCCAACAAACATGGTTAAGCAATAACTCAGAAATAATTAACCTTGTTGAGTTTGTTAATCCCAACAGACTTTTGCAATTGCTAAAACAAGGACACTAAAAATTACAAAAATGAGTGAGTATGCAAGTGACACCAGTTGTACTTTGTCGTAATAAATCATTCTCTATATTAGTTTCCATCTTTTGTAACACCTTTATTGAATTACCACTTGTGATATAGGCACATTTACAATTATCTAAAAGTAATCAAACTGTATTAACAAGTTAAATTTAACAAACATTATGCTTCACATATATTGCTATATCATATGACCTAATCAACATTACATAAATTATTCAATTCCTGCCCCTTTTTTTAAAGCAAGAAACATCTTTATTAAACCATCACTTACGACATAAGCAATCAAAACATTTATATAAATGAAAATAAACCACACTGACACAATCCTAGTCACAAGTATTTTACATCACAAACATAATGACACAATCCTAGTTGCAAACATTACACATCACTTATAATCTAGCCAGTTATTTTCAGTCAAACATTACATAGCTCATTTAAGTCTTGCCTTCTTTTAAACCTCATTCCTCCCCTGTATGTATTGTTCCCACATTTCCCATTTTTCCTGTGTAATTTGCTCCTACCTTTTTTTCTAATGATCTCACTTCCATTTGTTTTATCTGTTATATTCACTACTTCTAATATAGTTGGTTTAGATTTTGATTTCCATTTTCTAGTAATTGTTTTCTTGACAGCCACCATAATTAGAGACAGCAAGGCCTTACCATGTCTAGACAATTTTGATTCTGTAACATAGCTCAGAAAATCATCTCTGTCTTCACACAAATCTGCCCACCCAGCATCTCCGACAGTGCATCCCACAGGCAATCCTTAAAGTGCATCAACTCACTGCACTCCCAGAAAATATGTTCTGAGTTAGCCCTTTCTTCCCCATCATACCTCCAACATTTGCTATCTACCTGAGGAACAATTCTCTAGAGTCTAGTTGGGGTATAAAAATATCTGTGTAAACATTTCCAAGCAAAAATCCTAAATCTTCTAGATTTTGTTACATATTTGGGAGACATACATATATCTTCCCACTGTTTCTTTGTGACTTGCTTATCCAATCTTTCTTCTCAATCCTTTCTTACCTCCTCTTATTGATTCTTATAGTTATCATGCAATGTTTTATATACTCTGCTAATAATTCCTTTAATAATGGCAGCTTCTGTTCTAGAGTCTATTAAAACTCTACCAGTGCTGGTCTTTCATTTTGGACCCCCTATTTCTTTCTCTTTGCCTGTACTCAGATATCAATCCTTGATAGGGAAGGCAATCTCTGACCAGCAGTCCATATAAATTCTTGGCATCTTCCTGTTCTATTATATTTCCCTCTCTAGTTATTTTCTCCCAATACATTGGTTCATTTGCCAGTTTTCTCCAATAAATTCCAGCCCCCTCTTGCCTACTGTCTACATCCCTAATTGCTGTCATTCTTATCAGCAGAAGCTCCTTTCTCAATTCTCGTGCTGGCTTAGTTCTTAGAATACTTTCTGCTGCTTTATGGATATGGAGCAGGATACAGGAATAAATAAAATTTATTAAGCGCTTTCGTCAAATATTAGGATTGACTTCTTCAGAATACCCGACAGTCAGCAAGACCATCCTTTTATACATACAACAATTAAGCCATTGATTGAATACAATTGAATAATTGAATAATTAAGCATACAAATTTTAAAAACATAGACTCCCTTGTTTTCTGAATTGTTTCTTTACCAGTAAATTAAAATAATATAAGCATTACTTAGTACCACTGTAAAAAACATATATATGTGGTAAATGTGTCCCCTAACACTAAATTACAAAAATTGCCAGCTTGTAGGTATAATACAAAACTATCAACTGTTACTTGGTGTTTTTCTACAAATTTCCAGCACTCTGAGTGGAGGGGATACTAAAGGCACACATGAGGAATTAACCTCGGCTATTAACAAACTAACTGAACTCATTGGTGTATTCAACAATCAAATAGTCAGCCTTGGCAGCAAGCTTGAAGGTTTAATTGGCGATTTAAACCATCATTCTTTGACTTTTACTTCCTCATCACAAGACTCCCCGTTCAGCATACAACCAGGGCAAGGCAGCCCAAAAAGCAAAGGGAACAGGACTGCCACGAACTCTAATGATGTTGCAGTACCTGGGACTTCCGCTTCAAACACAATTACAGGAACGCTGAGCCAAAGACATGAGAATTTGGGTCCTCGGTTAAATACAAGCAGTGATTTTAATTTAACCGAGTGGATTAATAGGGACATGACCGGGTTTCACCACATGGACACTGGAAACCTCAACCAAGGTACTGTAAGTTCCATTTTAAACAACCTTGAAAAGGATAGTTTGAAAATGAAGAAATTACAAATAGAAAACCAGTACCTTAAGGAATGCTTGAAAAGGGAACAAGTTCCCAAAGGGTTAAGGTACTGGCATTTCCCTAATGGGATTTTAAATGGCTCTGAACTGCATAAAGACTTGTTTTCACTATTTAACCGACAAGGTTGTGAGTTACGACAAGTTTTATTAAGGGACAATGACAAGAAATTTGAATTGTTGCAAAACTCTGTGAGTAAACTAGATGCTTTGTTAAAAAATGACATTGATTTTTGTAACAAACGTGTTTTTTAACATAGATAAGATTGTTGAGAAAATCAAGGTGAAAAAGAGTAAAAAACTAGTTAGAGATGCTAAAGACTATGAAGCAGGTGTAGCCTACCCATTAGTTTCTAGTAGAAATACTAACAATGTACAAATGCATAGCAATGTTAATAATGATGTTTTTGATAAACTTACTGATGACTTGCAACCCAGTTAAGGCAACCACCCAGGTCCCATCCCTTTAAGTCAACCCCTAAGGAGATCGGAGAGGATCCAGAAACAAGGTTATACCCACAGGAGACAATCCATTGTGGGTTTCCAGGGGGACCAACAACATTTACCCCATAATTTTTCTGGGAGGGGGAGAGGGAGATGGGTGAATTGGCAACAGACAAGACAGGGCAAGTTTTAAACAGCAACATTGAGATTTCCATTATTTCTAATGACTACCAGGACTTCAAAATTTATAATTTAAGTAACATAGAAGTTACAAAAGATTGGGCAAACTTGTTTCAGAAAGGGTTCAATTTTGTACCGTATAAGAAATTCAACATGGAAAAAACAATCCTTAACGTCATGCTTTATACTAGAAAGCTAAACCTGAGTGTCTATGTAAGTGAAACTGGGAATAGTTACCAGTTGGGTGCAAAAAAACAAGCACTTATAACCCCCCACTGCATCCCACTTTACAACTGTTCCAAGGCATTTGCACTAAGGAAATCAGGGATTTAAATAGGGTGAATGACAATAGTAAACTGTACAATTTAACTATGGAGGAGACTATCCTTCTAGACAGTATTTCTAACAACAGACAGATCAGAGTCATGAAACCTGACAAGGGGGGTGGTTTAGTAGTCATGGATCAGGAAAGGTACATTGACTGTATGCTAGAACATCTTCTTGGTGACGGATATGCACAAATATCATGCAATGAATTAAACATCGCATATAGTCATGTAGACATGGTGCTTTCTGATTTATTTCTTAATAACCAGATATCTGAAAAACTGTTTTTTTGCACACAGAAACATCCACGGATCCCAATGATATTTGGGATCCCAAAAATCCACAAGAACATCTCCCACCCACCATTAAGGCCCATAGTGGATGCGAAAGGTTCCAAAACTATTAGTATTTCCAAATTTTTGGACCACAAGTTAAAAAACTGTCTGAGTTCATTTTCCCATATTATAAAAGATTCTTGGGACTGTCTCAAAAAAATCAGAAATAATTTTTTGACAGTAACATTATTTTTTTAACTATTGACATTAAAGATTTATTCAATGTCATCCCACATTCGGAAGGCATTGAATTGTTCTATGATTTTTTGTGCCAACAGACTACATTCTCCCATACCAGAATTCTTACACTTAGGACTTTAATGGAATTAGTCCTGGAAAACAGTTTCCTGATTGTCCTGACACAATGGGAATTGTCCCAAGTTTTCACATCTGAATGGATGACACACTGTTCATTCTATGGGTGGTACCTAGATGACATCCTTATTTTCTGGAGGGGGGACCAGGAGCAGTTGTCTGAATTCCTACTGTTTCTCAACTCCAGTACTACCTTTCTGGAGTTTACCATGGTAACTCAAATGGAATCCATTAGTTACCTGGATATACAGATTTCCAAGGATCTGGAGAACAACCAGTTTTATTCTAACATCTTCAGGAAACCCACATACTCGAACACCCTTCTTCATTTTGATAGTGGACATCCCCTTCATCAAAAAAGATCCTTAATAAAAGGACAAGCGGTAAGACTGGCCCGCATGATCAGCAGAATTGATGACTTTTACAAGGAAAGGGATGTTTTATTGGGTATGTTAGTCAACAGGGGGTACCCTGAAGAATTTGTGATACCTTTACTTGAGGAAGTATCCAAAAAGAGAGTGGAAGGTTATTTCTACCCACTGTTGGGTTTGGACATTTCTAGACTCTGTGCACCTTCGGAAAGTAGGGTTTCGACAACTGCCCCATTTCAACATGGGTTTATTCTTACATACAACTTACAATTCCCTTTGATACAGGACATATTGGTGAGAAACTGGTTCATTCTTATGAGCGACGAGACCATAGGAGGGAAGGTGGGTGACTCCCCTGTTATAATTTACAAAAAGGATTCCAGCATTAAGAATCTTTTGGAGTCCAGTGGTAAGATCACAACACCTGGTACTGGGAAAATGAAAAAATGTGGGCACTGCACTCAATGCAAACACATGTTAGAGTGCAACAGAATCTTTATTAAAGGTTATGGATGGGTAAAAGTCACCCAGAATTGTAACTGTGCGAGTAAACAAGTAGTGTATGCTGCTATATGCCAGGCGTGTCCTGGGTTTTATATTGGCAAGACCAAAAATGCCTTCAGGACACGCATTTATCAGCATACATATGATATAACTAAAGGCAACACCAAAAATGCCCTGGCAAAGCACATTAATACATTTCCAAACCACAATTTTAAGTTTATCATTCTGGAAAGGGTAGTAATGGATGAGAGAGGGGGACCCAGTGACTGGTTCCTTGAATTTAGAGAACTCATGTGGCAACTTAGAGTTAATGCCACTACTAGCCCAGGTTTGAATGATATGGTGTCCCTCACCAGTTATTTAAAACTTGAAGCAGACTTTTTATTTTAATGAGGTGTACACTATGACCTTGTTTTTCATTTCTATGTAAGTTTTTATAGTACTGACATTAATTGTTTGTTTCAAGACATTTTGGGTTTTTATTGGACATATTTTATTGTATATATTGCTTGTTGCACAGATTTATACATATGATGTTCATATTTTCTCGAAAAACAGTTGATAGTTTTGTATTATACCTACAAGCTGGCATTTTGTGTAATTTTGTGTTAGGGGACACATTTACCACAAATATACATTTTTTTACAGTGGTACTAAGTAATGGCTTATATTATTTTAATTTACTGGTAAAGAAACAATTCAGAAAACAAGGGAGTATATGTCTTTAAACATTTGTATGCTTAATTATTCAATTATTTAATTGTTTTCAATCAATGGCTTAATTGTTGTATGTATAAAAGGATGGTCTTGCTGACTGTTGGGTATTCTGAAGAAGTCAATCCTAATATTTGACGAAAGCGCTTAATAAACTTTATTTATTCCTGTATCCTGCTCCATTTTCATGCTTTTAGTTACTTGGTGATTTTCTACAAATTTCCTGCTTTATGGATATAATATTCTGTATGATTGTTGTTATTCTACATAAAGGCCTGCATCCAAAATCCCAGCCTCACCTTGTTTCTTGAGCTTACCCCTCTGTTTCAATATCATCCCTTTCCAGATGATAATATTTTATACCTGACAAAACCAGAAAGAGACATTACAGTGTTGTGGAACATTTTGTGGCTAATACACAATTAATGAAGTTAAAACAAAGGCAATAGTGGTAAATGATGTACCCATACACAAATTGGTTCAGCAATATCCTTATTTATGGGGACATGATAAAAAGAAGTATTTAGAAATATAGATTAAAAATGGTTCTGGTGCGGCAGCTAAGGATATGTGGGAAGAGACTAAACAAAAGATAATTCCAAACCTCAAAATACAAGGAAGGAAAAGCCCAACAACCAAACACCAACCCACTTCTAAACACCAGGGCAATCGGAAGGAGAACTGATCACCAAAGTCAATAAATTCACCAAAGCCATTTATTGACAAAAAAATAAAATAAAACACATCAGTAAATGGCTATGGTGAATTTATTGACTTTGGTGACCAGTTTTTACGATTGCTCTGGTTTTTTGAAACAAAGGATAACTCAAAAACTGAGAAAGTGGAAGCTTTGTTATATGGATATGGATAGTACGATACAAGCAGTCAAAATGTTTTTAGTCTCATTAGTTTTATACACAGATCAGGCATATCAACCAGAGGAGAAGTGGTGAATAGAAATTAATAAAGAGCTGAAGGCTTTTATCTGGGAGTGGAGGACAGCAAGATTCAAGGGGGATAAGCTGATTCTTCCAGTAGAACACGGCAGATTGGGATTACCCAATTTGAAGGGGTATTTCAGAGCTACAGAGTTTAGGCTCCTATACATCGCACAAGCAGAAAACTGTATCAGTTTACATCTTGTCTCCCTTTTACTGCACCTTTACTTCAGAAGCCACAAGAAATCTCCACATCTTTTCCAAACATTTTAAAACATGCTCATATCCTCTGCCAATTTTATGGTGGGCATTATTTCCCTTCTTTAAACTATTTAGAGAAATGCAATACACTCAATATTCTGTGATCTTTGTTTATTTATTTATTCATATTGAATACGAACACTAAAGCAAAAATATAGATTTATAGGTTTTTAGCACTTATATTTTTCATACAAATAACTGAGAGATGTGTTGAACAAGGATATTTTGTGACATTTACATGTTCCCCTATCCATGAGAGACAAGGGTGCTAAAGCAAGGATGAATTTGTTGTTACCCATCCATTCATCCAAATTACATTTACACAAAGTAAGACAAGGTCTTTACTTTATGTGGTGAATTATGCTTGCTGAAGGATATTATACACTTCTTGACATTTAATTTTAGTCCATGGTTTTGACATCAGCTATTTGTTTGGGACATGTCCTCTTAGAGGATCTTAGTCTCCTCATGGGAGTTTAGGATGGCACCAACTCTGAAATTATCTGCACTCTTGTTAAGCCACAGTCTCTTAACATTGTGTTTGACCTCTGAGAAGTAAATGCTGAAGAGGTGTAGCCCAAGGACTGAACTGAGGAGTCAACTGCTAGTAACAGATCTTTCACAGGAGGTAGAGCCATTCACCCTAACTTCTTGGGTTTCATTTTTGTGATCCAGTTTGCTATCCAGTAAGTTACATGAGGACTGATATTTAGTTGAGAGAGTTTATCTATGTTATCTGAGTACCCTTATCTATTGCTATAGTAACTTTTCAAAGAAGTCAAACAGGTTAAGTAGGTTCTTGACAATTCCAAACTGGGTGAGGCCAAGAATCTGTAGATTGCCTATATCCTTATATATTAATTCTATAATGATCCTTCCCATAACCTTACAGATGAGACTGGTCAGGCAAACAGCAAAAACAGATATTTTCAAATGAAAAACATAAGCATGTTGACTGCACATTCGGTTACTTTTCACTTTAACCATATATTTTATAGGCAGGAATATTGACCAAAAACAATGAAAACCAGTAATATAATTAAATACAAATGAATGCATTGTAATCTATATCACTGTTCCTATATTTCTGCAAAAAACTCGAGTACCCCTTTCATAGCTGGCCTGATTGACCAGTTGACCTACTCTAATCTTCAGCAGCATATATTTCTGTGCTCATAGTTCCCTTTAACAACACATAACTGTATAGCAAGATCCCTACCTCACACTTGATGAAACGGGTTAAGTAGACTTGCATATCTCTCAGCTGTCCAGATTTTCAGATTGCCCAGATTTGTTTTCCTCATATTTTGTCTGTTCATCATAAAATGTGCGGGTTTTATGGCAAATCAAAGAATGAAGTCACTAAATAATGACATAATGACATATATTTGAGTGTCTGACTTCTTATTCTTCAGAAAATGCATGCTAATGCAAAACTAATTATTTTAGCAAATTTCTAAATTTATACAAGCAATATTTAAAATGTATCCCTGACATCTGGGTATTTATCCTCCCATTATTTTTATCTTTATCTAGATTTTTTGACTTAACAGGCTGAGAGGTACCTTGAAAATTCCTTTTCAGATGTAATCATTGGTCATTTTTTGTATGCAAACAGAAGATGCACTTCCTTCTAGATTAGGCACTGTGCATTTGTGACACAGCTAATAATTCATAAATAAATTTAGATCTCAGATGAAAATAAGATAAGCCAGACCAGTACAATTCATATGAATAGTATGCTCTCAATTTTCTTTCTTTTGTGCCTTGGAGCTGAATTCTCCCTTAAGCAATGGAGAACATGAAACTCGTGATTTTTGTATTTAAATGTTCCCTTAGTAGAACAAGGGTCCTATGATCCCAAGTATAGTATTAAGAACTTATTAGGTTAGCAAAACATCTGATCAGTCTACCATTTTCAGGAAGACATAATGCATGTGAAAAACAAACATTTTTCCATTGTTTTCTTCTCAGCTCATTGTCCATCAGGCAGTTATTAACAAGGCCATTGTCTTCCACATCTCTATTAGAATATATAACACTGGCAGTAGTTGCACTCAAATGACCCACATTAAATTAATCTAGCTTTTTTGTGATTATCAGAATCACGTGTATATTATGTTCTCTGGCTTCCATAGGTTGTTCTCATTATCCATTCAAGCGTACGCAAATCTGCTGGCACAATTTTTCATTTTTCTGAAATTAGGCATACAAATATGAAATTGTCTGTAACAACTTTCATCCATTTTTAACAATATTCCACCCATGGCTTACCACAGACCTTAGGATCAAAGAACTGTAGCCGACTTTCAGACTTTTAAATTTTACTCGTTGAATAATTTTCCAGTTCTTGCAAACTGATTATAAACATTCAACATATACCTGATTCTTTCATTCCTTCTTGTGTATTTGTATGTTTTAATTTTGTTTTGCTACTCGGGGTGTCATCAACATTTCAGATGTATAACTTATTTAAGAATTTCTGACATTCACTTCTGCTGAGTTTTAAACTTTTCTCATTTGGCATCAGATATTTGTCCGTGTCTATTTCAGTAAAAACATCACACCGAAAGACATTTGACGATCTTTATTAAACTTCCATAAACTTGACTATTAACCAGTATTCATTAATTACAACCAAAACATGACATAGGTGAAAATAACATCCATGTAACATTAACATAGGACAGCGTGACCCCGCTTATCCTAATCAGTAAGCAGCGTCCATACCTCTACTTGCTTACTTATGAAGCAGCATACCACTCACTTCAGTTACCATTTATTGAATTACCTGCAACCAAATAGGCAGCTTACCTCCTCTTGCTTATTTACTTTTCAAGCAGCGCAACTGCTCACTTGCCTTTCCTTATCAAACAGCGCAACCACTCACTTGGCTTTCCTTATCAAGCATCGCAACCACTCACTTGCCTTTCCCAACTTATTGAATTGAACATCCACCACCAGAGGAGGAACAGAAGAGGGCAAGCCTGCCCCTCTTCTCCGCCTTACCCTAACTGAAAAATACCTGCAATCACTACTAAAAGGGGAGGGAGGGAGGGTGGGTAGCAAGTTCACACCAAAAAATGTGACTCCTACTCCAACTACATTTGCCTAAAACCCTTTAAGCCTCTCCCTACACTTACCTCATATCCTCCTAACCATCCCTCATTCCTATTTAACCCTATCCTCCCATTTATCCTCCTAATTCCTACTACTCTATTTATCTAGCCCCACTTGAATATGTCCCTGGACAAACTGGTCTGTTCCAAACCTCATTTATCCTGGTCCACTTCAATAAAAACATCATACTGAATGACATTTGATGACCTTTATTAAACTTTCATAAACATGATTGTTAACCAATATTCATTAAATACAACCAAAACATGACGTAGGTGAAAATAACATCCATGTAACATTAACATAGGACAGCATGACCCCGCTTATCCTGAGCAATATGCAGCATCCATACCTCCACTCGCTTACTTATGAAGCAGCGTACCACTCACTTCAGCTACCATTTATTGAATTACCTCCAACCAAATAAGCAGCTTACCTCCACTTGCTTATTTACTTATCAAGCAGCGCAGCCGCTCATTTGCCTTTCACAACTTATTGAATTGAACATCCACCACCAGAGGGAGAGCAGAAGAGGGCAAGCCTGCCCATCTTCTCCACCTACCAGCCTGACTAGTCTATTCCTCTCTCTCTGACCAAACTTCCAACAACTTAACTGACATTAAAAGGCATTAAGCCAAACGTCATTCAGTGTACCTCATCCTGCCTAACTAAACTGTATCCATGTCTTCGCCTCTCAAATCCCTATCACATAAATAACAAAAAAGCCAGTTGCCTATCCCACTGAAAGCAAACCACTGATCCCTCTCCAAAGTTAAGGTAACAAACCATAACCTAGCATGCCCACTATATATGAATTAAATACCCAGTTACCCAACTACCATACCCATAATAGCTTCATAATGATTCTTGGATCATTACTAGCCAACTAGACAACCAAACACTAAGCCCCCTGCCAACTGAAACCAAGCAGAGGCAATTGCCTACTAACACATCAAATTGCTGCCCCATTTTACTGACCAAGGAATATCACAACCACCTGAAATCTCTTTCAAAATTCCTTTAGATAGCAATCTTGCCATCACAGCAAATACCCATTATAAGCAATAAAACATTTAAACCACCATCATGGCCTTTTAGCAGTACTACCCCAAATATACCACAAACAGTAAACCCAAGCCATGCAAAACAGCATACGCACAATATGCCACCAAACCTGAAAATGCCCAATGTCACCAGGTCAAATAAGATTAGAGACAAGCTATCATTCCTAGCTGCCACCTCTTGATCACCCAATAGATATACTAATGACCAACTGCCATTTCCCTTCTTAATGAAGCAGTTGTCTAATAAACCCTCTCCTTATATCCACCATCCATGAAAACACCAAACAAACACCCAATTGTCAAGCAAAACCCCTTATTAATGACATGAATACATCCACAAAACAGTAACCACACTAACTGTAAAACAACTGACCCTGCATATACCACCGAGCAACCAATTTTCTTTCATGGGCAATGTCAGCCAATCGTCCCCATACAACAACTAATCTATACGCATATAAACCACTGTCCAGAATATGGTAAATTTACCCAGTGCTGTCTCCCATGAAACTGCAGTAAATCTTAAATCTTCCTTCACAAAACACTCCACCATGCTCACAAGCCTGAGCTAGCTTACTCAATCCAACCCACTAATCTCCTACCTCTGGTGGCTGCAACCATTTGACCAAAATAACACCCCCATTACTATAAGCTTTACTTATAAACCAACCGCATGATCCTGCCACAAGCATCTAATCTTACTAACCCCCACCACCCATGCCTCAACTGCCAGCACTGGCAAACCCTACCACTATCATATCAGTTCAAATTAAACAGACCCACAGTCCCCCTGAAATCCTCTGCAAAACTGAAATATGGCCTCATCCTCCAGTCACATTAAAATCAATGAGACTCCTACGTGCAATGCAGTTCATCTACCCAAACTCATTCTTAATGCACTGCTTACCACTGACTTTCTCCTTTAAGGCTTCCCTGTCAACATGTCACCCTCACATCCAATAACAAAACAACCTGAAACCACTGTTAGGAAACCCAAAACCATGTCCTGCTTAATCCATATAACTTTAACCTAGACACAAAAATACCTAGTTCCTACCTTTTCGCAACCTGCGCATACCTACAATGCCCCTCGAACCTGACCTACTGTTAAAAGCTGACATATACCATCCAACCTCACATCCAGTCAATGCACACTCAAGGCACCAGAGAAATAATCCACATGCTACTCTCTAAAAACCTTAACCTGGTATGTGTCATTAACAGCATCTACTTGAAGGACAAATGTCACCCCAATGATACCACCTTAGGATCAAACACCAGCTTCCTGTCTGACAGAACAGGTCACCAACCCTCCACGAACACCGTGTAAGCAACTAGATGGGCAACTAAGTTCACCTCAAGAGTTCCACCCATCTGAAGGGAAGGGCTGAAGTTGGCTGGCTTGTACAAGTCCTGGAGCCATTAGCCCAATAACTTCCTATGATCTTATGACTATTGTGACTCTAACCCCCTGTGGGAATCCCACCCAAACCCATAAACAATGCCCAACACAGTTGTACCCTTCCCCCAACATAACTCCTCACTTACTCCCACTCTACCCAAACTGCAGTAACTCTGATATGACTTAATGCACCTGAAGTACAATTACCTGTGACCTCAATGTGCTCCATTCCAGCCACCAGATCCACTGCAACTGCTATCACCCTCCAAGCCTTCTTCATTCTGGCCATCAGCCAAGGTCAACTGTGCACCTCCCCACCTTCTAAGTCATTTCATCAGGGCACTGACTGCTTTTCACTCAGCACTCACCCCTCTCCGACCTCATCGTGCACCACCCAAAGGACTGGGACTTCAGCACCTCCGCAATCTGCAAAAAAAAACATATTAATCAGCTTGCATTACCAGAACTGAAACAATGATGAATCTCAAACCCTACCCCTTTTGCCCATGTAAAGATCTTCACACTGTTATTTACCATCTACCTTATATTATCTGTCATATGCAAATATCCAAAGGAAGAAAAAAAAAGGGCCACCCTACCACCTTCAGCTCAATAATTTGTCTATTTTTGTTGTCTGATTGAGTAATGATACGTGAAATACTATTCATCATATGCAATGCTTTATAAGCAGAGCACAAACATTTATTTGCTAGATGTAGCCAAATATTTAAAATGTAATACTCCCCTCACAAAATAATAGCCACATTATAAACACTTATAATATAGAGGCAAATCATTATTGTTATTATTATTATTATTATTGTTATTATTATTATTATTATTATTATTGTTATTATTATTATTGTTATTATTATTATTACTATTATTATTATTATTGTTATTATTATTATTATTGTTATTATTATTATTATTATTATTATTATTATTATTATTATTATTATTGTTATTATTGTTGTTATTATTATTGTTATAATTATTATTATTATTATTGTTATTATTATTATTGTTATTATTATTATTATTACTATTATTATTATTATTATTATTATTGTTATTATTGTTGTTATTATTATTATTGTTATTATTATTACTATTATTATTATTGTTATTATTATTATTATTATTATTGTTATTATTATTATTACTATTATTATTATTATTATTATTGCTATTATTATTACTATTATTAGTATTATTTTGCTTCAGACTGAAGAAAAATAAAGAAGTAGTGCCAGGTTTAAAAGCACATAGATGATCTAGCATGTACTGTTCCCTAGTTTACTACATGACATATAACATAGAATATAGTGCCAAAGTAAGGAAGACAGTAATGGTTTATATTAATTGACTTTCTTTCTATGGCTGCCATTTTTCTACTGTACCATTTTTGTTAAAAGACATTTGTACTGCTTCCAGAGCCAAAAGGATTAACGTGTACTTGTTAAAATGAAATTCCACAAATGGAAATGATGAAGTGACTGAAATAATTAATGCGTGTGTTCATCAGTCCTTATGCATAGGAGTGATGGTGTCAGCCATTTAATATTCAGTTGATTCAGAGAAGTAAGCTGATGTGTGTGTTTTTCCCTGCAGATACCATTTATTACATTGCTTTATTTACACATAAGTTGTATAACCAAAAAGCTGTCACTATGCAAATTTCAACTTTCTATTTCTGAATACAGGTATTCATTCATGTGAAGAATATAATAGCCTTAATAATTATGACAAAATCAGATTTAATAATGAAGATGATGCAGTGTTTGACATGAGTTCAAGAACCATGAAGGAGCAGGTGCTGAATAAATCGGAAGAGTGATATACCATATATTAGATACATATACAGAAATGGGTACAGCATGCTGGGATTTATTTTTTGCTAAATAACTGAAACATTTTTTTTTTGTGATGAAATATATGCCTGCCCTAATAAGAGTTCAAAATAATTAGAAAGGCTAAAATCACTCAAAATGGTCTTCTGTTTTTCACAGCTCTAGTCATAGGCACTATTGCTTCGTAAAAGTTGATGCCATGCTGGTTAAAGGTCTTAGTTTACAAATTTTCAGGAGTTTAGAATTTTTGATACCACTATTCAGCAAAACTAGGTAGAAGAACAAGACAGCACAGGTAATGTGGATTTTAAACGACTTCTGTCCCCATATTATTAAAGTGGGCTACTACCTGTGTATATTTGTAGTGTTTTTGTTTTGTTATGATTGTAAAATGCTACTAAAATAATATTTATCTAATGAGCAAACAACCACAATACTCACCTCAAAAATGTCTAAAGGGGAAAGGGGACCTCCTAACTGTCTTAAGACTGTGCACTTTTTAAGCTTTCAATGTGCATTTCCACAAGTAGAACCTTGAGTAACTTTTAATTGCTAACCAAATTTGTTTTGCTTTCTTCTTATCCATAAAGCCACAGTAATTGCTCCTTTTAGGCATTAGCACTGATATGATTTTTATCGCATTTTCTATTTTTGCCTCATGAAATAAGAGTTATAAGATCTTACTGAATTGCTCTATATCTACACTGCCTAAAAACAAAATGCTTGGGAAGCTTTATTCAGGGCTTCTGTTACATCATCTTCTTTCTACTTTAATCTTTAACAGGCAATATTTCCTCTTTCCAGGGGCAGTTTTTGATGAACATACCAAAAGATGATGAAGTGTTTCTTCTGGCAGTAGAACCAAAATGATAAAATCTTGCAGACAGAGAAAATCACAATGCTTAGATCACATGCTTGGGACAGATAAACTAAGAGATGTCTATCACAAGGGGCACCATTTATTTAATTTCTTAATCCTTAACAATTTGCCAGCCAAGAACCACGAGCTGATGCGAAGCTTGACTGCGGATTTGTAGTCCTGAACTGCTGTTCCTAAGCCCGCGAACGACATTAAACCTCCATACTGCAATACCTGGTTGTAGGAATCTTGCTAACAGACAGAACAGAGAGCTACAATGGCCAATGCTCCACTACCGCTAATGAAACCAGGGTCCACTCCACTAAGCTAACTATTCGGCCCACTGAGCTCGCATTCTTCACCCTCAGACTCTGACTAAGCAGGCAACATCAAATAGCTGAATGAAGTTTGTTACAGGTCAACCAAAACATTCACATGCCATTCCCTTCCTTCATCCCACACATGAGCAGGGGCATCCAAGCACAACATCTCTCAGCCCGCGAAAACAACCTGCGACCTAGACCGAAGTATGCAACACCTGGAAACTCCATGCGATTCCCCCCAACACCAATGACCACCCAGCTGTGCAAGGGGCCAGACAACAAGGATCAAGCCACAACAAACAAGGAGGACAGCCCTAAACACAACACAAGTAACAAAACTGTTTTGCTGCTGTTATGCTGCGAAACACAAGACATGAGCTAGGAGAAGTCACTCGGTAAAACTGTTCCTTCTTCCTCACCTCAGAAAAGACAGCAATGGCTATTCTTGGGTAAGGAATACATGTTAATTAAATACAAAGTTTAAATAAAATAACGTGGTAATAATTATAATAACTGATACTAAGCTGAAGCCATGGCTGCCATGGCAATGTAACCTATTCCTAACATTTGCCTTTTTACTTGACCACAATGCTGACCTTAAACCAACTGACTAATTTAGTTAAAAGTCACCTTTCTTGCTAACTAGAAAACATCACTGACCTCACAAGTACAGTTTGAAAAGAGTTCATGACAGATACTATGCAGAAAGACAAGACAGGTGAAAAGACTACTTTTGTTTGAAAAGCACTGACACCTTTTATACTGTAATTTACCCTGCACATTGCTTTGTCTTCCCGCCTTTAGATAATACCTTAAAGCAACTTCTTAACAGTACAAAATGTAGCAGATCAGTTATTTAAGTGGGTCAAAATGTAAAACATTTTTCTTTCATTTTAAGAGTACCACTACCAAATCACCCACTCCACTGCCCAAAGTACTCAACCCCCCCCCCCCGCTTTAATCCTAACCCACTAGGAAAACAGAAGAAATAGATTAAAATTACCCAGCTCTTCCCTGCACATAATTAGTAATCCAAGGCATACCTGATCGCATACTATCAACTGGTCATTGTGGACGTAAGCCTACACTGTAGCAAGTTTACGCCAAAAAATGTGACTCCTACTCCAGCAGCACTTGCCTAAAACCCTTTAAGCCCCTCCCTACACTTACCTCACATCCTCCTAACCATCCCTCATTCCTATTAAACCCTATCCTCCCCTAATCTTCCTAATTCCTACTACTCCATTTATCTAGCCCCACTTGAAGATGTCCCGGGACAAATCAGTCTGTTCCAAGCCCCATTTCTGTAACTCACTCAGTATAGAAGAAGCTGGGAAAGTACTGAAGTGATGCCGTATTTGCATTAACAATCCTGAAAGACTTCACTGGCATGCAGAAATCTGATATTCATCTCCATGTCTGACCAGGATCATGCCTCCATTCCATTATCTTCTATTAAATGCTTGAACCAAGTGAATATGGGCTATCACTAAAGCCCTCTTACTTTATATAAGGAACTCCTTCCTAATCTCCTCTTGAGCATTTTTGGATCATCATAAATGTATGATCTGCCTCAACAAAGGATGCTTCAGGCTCAATAAGGATACTAGTGTCAGAATATTCTTTGGCCTAATGCATTAACTAAGATGAGTGTTTTACTGTGGAACTGAAATGGTGTCAGAATAGTAGAGGACTTCTGAAACTACTACTCCCACTTTGTTCATAATAGTAATGCTTACCATTTGAGTGGTTATATTGAGAGTGATGTGCTTCTGTGTTCACTGTTACAGTCGATATGCTTCTTTGAATATCTGTTAATATTAAATTAAATGCATGCCACTTTTGCCAGTGCTGCATATGTAGCTGCAGCTGAGGTGGTCTGATAGGATGGCTATAGTTTGAGAATTGCTATATGTAATGTTTTTCAGTTTCCACGTCATACATCAGCCAGTTGCTACATATTGGGTATATGATGCAATACTTTAAGAAAGTACAAGTGGTCTAGGGTTGTGACGATGACTCATGTAACTTAGAGGGGTTCAAGCTCTTATGAGTAAAGGCTTAATGAATATTCAATATTTAAAAAAAAAGCCATTTAACAAAATATATATACCTATAAACCATGATACATATGCCATTTATAAAAATTAAATTCTAACACTGCTAATTGCACAAATTAAATTATTTAAAAATGTACATAGTGACATACATTGAGTGCACCTGGCTATGCCCCTGGTAACAGACATATCAGTAAAACCACAAAAATTAGTCAAAAACAAGCATGCACTTATTTAGAAATATAGCAACAATGTATTATTTGCCTTTTATTTCTCAATATTATATTATTGTTTATATGTTGTTAATTAGTCTGTTTCAATTCAAAGTGTGCTCTGACATAATGCAAATTGAAAAATAAAGAAAGACATGGAAAACTTTTGCCAGTGCCACATATGTAGCTGCAGTTGAGGTGGTCTGATAGGATGGCTATAGTTTGAGAATTGCTATATGTAATGTTTTTCAATTTCCATGTCATACATCAGCCAGTTGCTACATATTGGGTATATGATGCAATACTTTAAGAAAGTACAAGTGGTCTAGAGTTGTGACGATGACTCATGTAACTAAGAGGGGTTCAAGCTCTTATGAGTAAAGGCTTAATGAAGAGGCAGCAATGCCAGGGCACTTCTATGGGCTAGGCTTGTAAAGGCTCCACGGCCAATAGCCTAGTACACACCTATGAACCTATGAACCTGTGGGTGTCCTGTGTTCTCTAAGGCCTCCATTCCTTGGCCTAATGTTTCACTGTGGAACTGAAATGGTGTCAGAATAGTAGAGGAGTTCTGAAACTACAGCTCCCACTTTGTTCATAATACTCCTTCATCTTCCTCTCTTAAAACCTGGTTGCCTCGTGGTTTTGGCGTCTTTTCAGGCTTGTTGGCTGTTGGTGAAGCACCCACCAAGAGGAGAAAATGCTGAGAGAAGAAAGGAGCCACTTTTGAGACTTTAAGTTTTTTTCCTCTGTTTATTTGCTAAGTTTTTCTGCATAGCCGCCTATTTTGAGCATTTTCTGGCTTGTTAAATTTGATTTCTGCATTAGTAACTGTATTTAGAGCACAACCTAGAGCTGTTTACTGAATTTCCTGTTTGCACTTATTTTTAAAATAATTTTTTCTCAAAACTTGCATTTTATCTGTCTTTGGCCTAGCACTCTTGTGTGGGGTCATTTACTGCACTGTTATAACTTGCTGATACTTGTTAACCTCTGCTATCTCTGAAAAAACAAAAAAAAAAAATCTTGCTTTTTCCCACTTTTCTGAGATTTAAAAAAGTTCATTTACAGGCTTGCTGTTCTTGAACTGTTTGTAAGTTTCTGTTAGGCCATTTTTTTGCTTGTGCTAAAGGAAAGTCTCTCTGTTGATCAGTGGCAGTGAAAAACATTGAGCAGCCTGTCTGCCCATGTGGGAGTGGTTACTGACTTGAAACTGTAGTTTTATTGGCCATTCTGGGTCAATTCCAAAACTCCTTCATCTTCCTCTCTTAAAACCTGGTTGCCTCGTGGTTTTGGCATCTTTTCAGGCTTGTTGGCTGTTGGTGAAGCACCCACCAAGAGGAGAAAACGCTGAGAGAAGAAAGGAGCCACTTTTGAGACTTTAAGTATTTTTCCTCTGTTTATTTGCTAAGTTTTTCTGCATAGCCGCCTATTTTGAGCATTTTCTGGCTTGTTAAATTTGATTTCTGCATTAGTAACTGTATTTAGAGCACAACCTAGAGCTGTTTACTGAATTTCCTGTTTGCACTTATTTTTAAAATCGTTTTTCTCAAAACTTGCATTTTATCTGTCTTTGGCCTAGCACTCTTGTGTGGGGTCATTTACTGCACTGTTGTAACTTGCTGATACTTGTTAACCTCTGCTATCTCTAAAAACAAAATCAAAATAAATCATGCTTTTTCCCACTTTTCTGAGATTTAAAAAAGTTCATTTACAGGCTTGCTGTTCTTGAACTGTTTGTAAGTTTCTGTGAGGCCATTTTTTGCTTGGGCTAAAGGAAAGTCTCTCTGTTGATCAGTGGCAGTGAAAAACATTGAGCAGCCTGTCTGCCCCCGTGGGAGTGGTTACTGACTTGAAACTGTAGTTTTATTGGCCATTCTGGGTCAATTCCAAAACTCCTTCATCTTCCTCTCTTAAAACCTGGTTGCCTCATGGTTTTGGCATCTTTTCAGGCTTGTTGGCTGTTGGTGAAGCACCCACCAAGAGGAGAAAACGCTGAGAAGAAAGGAGCCACTTTTGAGACTTTAAGTATTTTTCCTCTGTTTATTTGCTAAGTTTTTCTGCATAGCCGCCTATTTTGAGCATTTTCTGGCTTGTTAAATTTGATTTCTGCATTAGTAACTGTATTTAGAACACAACCTAGAGCTGTTTACTGAATTTCCTGTTTGCACTTATTTTTAAAATCGTTTTTTTCTCAAAACTTGCATTTTATCTGTCTTTGGCCTAGCACTCTTGTGTGGGGTCATTTACTGCACTGTTATAACTTGCTGATACTTGTTAACCTCTGCTATCTCTGAAAAACAAAAACAAAAAAAATCTTGCTTTTTCCCACTTTTCTGAGATTTAAAAAAGTTCATTTACAGGCTTGCTGTTCTTGAACTGTTTGTAAGTTTCTGTGAGGCCATTTTTTTGCTTGTGCTAAAGGAAAGTCTCTCTGTTGATCAGTGGCTGTGAAAAACATTGAGCAGCCTGTCTGCCCCTGTGGGAGTGGTTACTGACTTGAAACTGTAGTTTTATTGGCCATTCTGGGTCAATTCCAAAACTCCTTCATCTTCCTCTCTTAAAACCTGGTTGCCTCGTGGTTTTGGCGTCTTTTCAGGCTTGTTGGCTGTTGGTGAAGCACCCACCAAGAGGAGAAAATGCTGAGAGAAGAAAGGAGCCACTTTTGAGACTTTAAGTATTTTTCCTCTGTTTATTTGCTAAGTTTTTCTGCATAGCCGCCTATTTTGAGCATTTTCTGGCTTGTTAAATTTGATTTCTGCATTAGTAACTGTATTTAGAGCACAACCTAGAGCTGTTTACTGAATTTCCTGTTTGCACTTATTTTTAAAATCGTTTTTTCTCAAAACTTGCATTTTATCTGTCTTTGGCCTAGCACTCTTGTGTGGGGTCATTTACTGCACTGTTATAACTTGCTGATACTTGTTAACCTCTGCTATCTCTGAAAAAACAAAAAAACAAAACAAATCTTGCTTTTTCCCACTTTTCTGAGATTTAAAAAAGTTCAGTTACAGGCTTGCTGTTCTTGAACTGTTTGTAAGTTTCTGTGAGGCCATTTTTTGCTTGGGCTAAAGGAAAGTCTCTCTGTTGATCAGTGGCAGTGAAAAACATTGAGCAGCCTGTCTGCCCCCGTGGGAGTGGTTACTGACTTGAAACTGTAGTTTTATTGGCCATTCTGGGTCAATTCCAAAACTCCTTCATCTTCCTCTCTTAAAACCCTCTTTATGCTGTTTGCGTTTTTGAGCATAAGCGCAACAACGGGCAGCGCCGCCTAATTGGGTTTAAACTATTCCTGGCTCCACAAAGTCTGCTCTTCACTTTTTCCCTTAGAACTGCTCTACCTCTCAATTTAAACACCATATTCTCATTCTAAGGCCCTTCACTGGTCCAATTAAGTAATCCTACAAGTTAGCACTATTAAACCATAAGCACTACTTACTCTTATAATCTCTACGATCACCCTGTCCTCTATTGGTCCATCTTAAATTCAGTTTCCCTATTACTCTAGCATGTCCAAAGGTCAGTCAATGGTTTCCTCTCCAGTCCAGCTGGTGAATCTGGGAATTTTGAGGCAATGTTACAACTGTCTCATGTACACGGACAACCCTCTCCTCCTCCAAACAGGTTCAAATATATGTGAGAGATGCAACTATTTAGCCAAACTGGAGGCTGAGCTCTCTCATCTCAAAACTGGTGTAACCAGTCAGCAGGAGAAGGTAACCTCACACAACACAATTCCAGTATCACATAGTCCCACCACATCAGCGAATCAAACACATAAATACACAAAAACATACTCGGAGGCTCTAAATAAAAATCTACCTAAGCAACAGAGACCTCCAAAGCAGACATCCAAGCAAACGCTACCTCAAAACAAAACACACACAACACATAACCCACAAAGTCAGTGTGCCAAGCAGCCACAGCCCTTAAGGCTGAATAACACACCTGATACTCTTGTTATAGGTGACTCTATTGTCAGACACACTGACGTCCCGCTCACCAGGCTGAATAAAGAGAAGGTCACAGTGAGCTGCCTGTCGGGCGCTAGGATCCACCACATAACGCAAGCACTCAGGTCACTCCAAAGCAAATACAAATATGACTCAGTCATTGTACATGCTGGTGTGAATGACCTGAGACGTACCTCCCTGGACTACATGAAAAGGGACATAGAGGAGCTCTCTGATCATGTAGCCCAGGCTGGTATGACCCTGACCTTGAGCAGCATCTTACCCTCACCTAGAATGATGCCACAGTACAAAGACAAAATGATCAATTTTAACAATTGGCTAAAATTTTGGTGTCATTCAAAGGGGATCCAGTGTCTGTCAGCCTGGGATGACATGCTCGACAAGCCACGTTGCTTCGCTAGGGACGGCTTGCACCTGTCACCACTGGGCTTTCGGATATTGGCAAAGGCTCTTGCCACCCCATAGTGCCTTTTTAGGCAAGGCTCAAAAGTCAAACCCACCCCATAGAGAGCACAAGGAACAAGAAACTAAGGGTAATGCTGCTAAACGCCAGAAGTCTTAACCTCAAGATGCACGCACTCAAGCTCTCCTCAGTATGGAGAACATCGATATCTGTGCAGTGACAGAAACCTGGTTCAAGGCTCCAGAGAGCACCCCAGCACTACCAGGCTATACCTCATATCATGCTTTTCGGCCCCAAAACCCGGACCGAACCACAAAAGGAGGGAGTTTCCATATTTATCAAGGATATCCACACCTCCAGGTTAGTGGCATTGCACGTATCGGAGACCATCCATGTGCAACTCACAGTGGGCAAGACTGCTTTTCAGTTTATAGCATCCTACAGACCACCCTCTCAAAGTCAGGAATCCCATTCGGCTTTCCTGAAAACATTGGAGAACATGAAGATCTCTCCGAACACCATTATATTGGGCGACTTCAACTACCCAAACATTGACTGGAAGCACTACTCAAGCCCCAGCACCTTAGCCCAAAGATTCCTGGAAATTATAAACTCAAATGCTATGGAACAACTAGTCACCACTCCCACAAGAGGGGACAACATACTAGACCTGATCATTACCAACATGGGGACTCTATGCTCCACACCAGAAGTATATCCCTCATTGGTAAGATCAGACCATAAATTAATTTCACTGGATGTCCACATCCCGACCCCACCCCCAGCCCAGAAAACCACAGTGAAAAACTACTCAAAAGCGAACTTCTCACTTCTCAAAACCGAAGTGGAATCCTTCAAGGCCACAGGGCTAGTGGAAACTACAGCCCAAACTGCAGAATCCTATATAAATGCATTCTACAGACATCTCCAGGAATGCATGGATCATGCTATCCCAAACAAAACCAAGACCCAATCATCCAAAGGCAGGCATCCAGTCTGGTGGACCCCTGCCATAAATAAACTGTACAACAGAAGGAGGAAGCTACTACATGATAGAGCAAAATCCCTAATAGGGAAGGCATCTCTGATCAGTACTAGCAAAACATTACAATCCCTCATAAAATCCTCCAAGGCCAGCTTCGAGAGAAAAATTGCACAGGACACCAAAGACAATCATAAGGCTTTTTTCAGTTATGTTAGAAACTTGGGATGCAACTCCCAGACTTGTTCTGAGTTGATTCTAAACGACAAAAAATACACTGAACCCACAGACATCGCCAATATCCTGGCAGACAGGTTCAGTGCGAACTTCTCCACCCCCTCCCCCCCAAAAGAGCAAATATCTATCCCGGCAGAGGGCTGCCTCCCAAACATCTCAGATGCTCAGGTGAAGGCTGCCCTCTCCAAAGCAAAAAACACTGCTTCCATGGGACCAGATGGCGTCCCAGGTTGCGTCCTACATGAACTACAAGAGGAACTAATCCCTCAAATAAAACAGCTATACAATCTCAGCCTCACTACAGGGTATGTGCCCACAGAATGGCGTACAGCAACAGTGGTCCCACTCCACAAAGGTGGAGCATCTACGGACCCTGGAAACTATCGCCCCATAAGCCTGACTAGCTTAGTTTGCAAGGCTATGGAGAGGATCATCATGGAGCTCATAAACAAAGACATTGGGGACCTACAGACACTAGATCCTACCCAGTTCGGCTTTGTCAAGGGCAGATCCTGCCTTTTGAACCTGGTTGACTTCTTTGAAACAGTCACCAAAGCCATAGATGAAGGAAAGGTAGTCCACACAGCCTATCTGGACCTTGCAAAGGCATTTGACACAATACCCCACTCGGGCATCATAGATAAGCTATCCAGCTTAAATATAAACCCCTATGTCACAAGATGGGTCGCAAACTGGCTCAAAGACAGAACCCACAGAGTGAGAGTTGCTGGAGCCATGTCAGACTCAAAACCGGTCACAAGTGGCGTCCCACAGGGTTCTGTCCTGGGACCACTCTTGTTCGGTATATACTTTTCCGAGGTACAGGCAAGGGGGGGAGGACTATGGCCCACCAAGTTCGCAGACGACTGCAAACTGGGTGCCATAATCAACTCTCCAGCTGACACAAACAAAGGTCTCACAGAGACAGATAACTGGTGCCAGCGCCATGGTTTAAAGCTAAATGCCAAAAAATGTATAGTCATACCCTTTGGCAAAAACAATGTGCCCACAAATTACCACATAGGCGGAAACCCATTAAGTACAGAGAAAGTTATTAGAGACCTGGGGACCCAAGTTGATAGCAATCTCTCCTTTGAAAACCACATTGCCAAAGTGGTTAGAAAGACCTTCTACATAGCCCACCTCATCACGAAGGGTTTCACATCTAGATCAAGAGAGGTAATCGTGCCCCTTTATTCATCCCTCATCAGGCCCATCATAGAATACAATGCCCCTTTTGGGATGTACCTTACCCGACACCTGCAGCAATTAGAAAGACCCCAAAAGTATCTCACCAAAAGTATCAAGGGTCTCAAACAGATGCCATATACTGCTCGGTTAAAAAAACTCCAGCTCTACTCAGTTGCATACCGCCTACTTCGAGGCGATCTATGCCTGACATACAAAGCTATGTCAAATCCAGAATTAATGGACATGCTCCACCTCAGTAAATCTAAATCCCTTAGAGCCACACTCGAGGGACTTGAACCTCAGCACAGAAATAAATAGAACTTGCTGGAGGGACAGGTTCATAACCCAGAGGCTCCCTTCGCTCTGGAATAGAATTCCAGTTCATGTGAGGCAGAGCACCTCACTGAATCTCTTCAAGAAGAATCTCGATAAGTGGATGGGGGATCGTAGGTTTGTCCCAGGGATTACTCCTGTGTCACTATTAGACAGAGGCACAGTAAACTAAACCTTAAAAAAGGGCACAGTATACTCAAATCAAGGGGTGGCGTAAGCCATACAGAATCGGGCTAGGCTTATAATTGCCCCAGGGCAGATAGCCTAGTATGAACCTATGAACCTATGAACCTAGTAATGCTTACCATCTGAGTGGTTATATTCAGAGTGATGTGCTTCTGTGTGCATTGTTACAGTCAATATGCTTCTTTGAATATCTGTTAATATTAAATTAAATATATGCCATTTTTCAAATTTTACTGACAAATCCATTGCAGTAATTTGTTTTATAACCCAGAAATTCTATTCACAGTTCACTCACAGATACATATTTTCATTGAATTTAGTCTGCTGAACTCAATTTTTCAATTTAAAAAAAAAAAAAAAATTCAGTCTTTTTGGCTTTACATGCTGGCAACCAACTAGCTATGACTTTGAAGCTATAGCAAAACCTGTTAGACCTGGATTCAATTGTTTGAGACATATCACATTGTCAATAGTCTTTTGCAGAAGCCAGAGAATGTTTAGTGTACTATGTTTCTTAATACTCCAGATGAGGAAGCCATCAATATATTTAATGCATTTTTTCAAGGAGTCTTCGCACCGAGCACAACAAACTTTTTATTCACAAAACTAGTTGAGTGCTTTCATCCCTATGTACTAACAGATGTTTTCAAGACAACTGAAACACACATACATACCTTCTGTTTATAAGAAAAAAATGACCTTACCATGTGACTAAAACATGGATTACAGCTGAAAGGGTCCTCAAATGTTTTATCATTTAGAAGTTTCCCAGTGGGATGGATATTTTCTGTAATTTATATGCAGAACTTATTACCTTATTCGATCAAACTGTGACTGGACCCTTTAAAGTTGTGAAATCCATAGTATTAATGATGCTATCACCACAGATCTTATTTTTAATGAGTACAAGGTCCAATATGAGAAAGTTTTTTTCGAACATTGACTCTGCTTGTAAAGCAAACAGTGGAATATGGCATCACATATGTGTTAACTATACACATCACTCAGTTGTTTGACCAATGGCGATTTCATCATCTGCAACTATAGCGATTTGCATGTTGAAAAAGTTCATTTGACCCTTTCAAAGGGGGTTTACATTTGTGCTGACAAATTTTGCAACATCCCTTCAGCTATTACAGATTTGAGGTTGTATCATACCTCTCAACCACTTAGCACAAGAAGTTTGGACAAAGCCAAAAATAATGGGGGGGGACAAATTGTAAATATTGCTCTTATGACCTTAGAACGTTGCTCGAATAAAAGGTGTTGTGTTGGCATGCATTTTCCAAAAGATATAAAGTCTAAACTCAAATATTTGTCATTACTTAGTGACTTCAATACTCAATGATTTGCCAGAAAACCTCAAGTTTTATGATGAACAGACCAAACATATGAGGCAAAACATTTGGATATTCTACAAAAATCTGGACACGTGAAAGGTATGATCTGTATACACATAAGTTAAATGTGAATGTATTTATTGCCACAACTTAGACTCCACTCTTAGGTGGTTTAGTTATTTTAGCCCCCAAATTATTCCAGTTTTGCAATGTTTCAAGTCACCATGTGAATATGACATCAGACAGTTATGTAATAAGAAGTGTAAAAACAAATACTTTAATTTATCAATACAGCAATGTAGCACCCTTATAAATATTTCTAATGCCAAGATTATTACAGTGATGAAACTTGACAAACTTGACAAAGGTTATGCATTCTTTAAAGTATGAGGCTAAAAAGTTGAATTTACTCAACAATGACAGGTTTTATGTTTAGCATTTCATTGAATGATATTAACATTGCATAGGCACACATTAAATTGGTTTTACAGAATTTGTTGCACCAACTGGTTATTTTCCCACAGTTGTACTATTTCATAAATGTCCCTCGCCCAGGATTTTTTGGCATTCCTAAAATTCATTCTTGCAGATTAGATTCTCCACTCAGGCATTTGTGTCAGCTAGATGTTCAATTACAGAACCAGTATCAGTGTTTGTAGATTGCAAGTTGAAAAATGTTATGAAGTTTTATTCACAGAAAAGATTTGTGGCATTTTAAAAAATGATTTTAGCCAATACAAAATTTTTAGATCATGTATTATTTGTTACAGCCGATATTAAGAGTCTATACAGTCATTCCACATGACAAAGTCATTTTATGGTTTATGGAATCAATTATCAATTGTGATCTTACTTCCATAGTTGACTTTAGACTCATTAAATGTTTAATTGCAATACTGCAAATCAATATTCTGGTAATATTACAATACTGTGAATTGCAAAACAATTGTCAGTCCAATAAAAAGTATTACATCATTTCTTTGTTCCAGGGTCTTTGTGTTAATTATTTTCTGCATCTTGTACTATGTAATAATGTTATTTACTTTGAGGATAAGTACTTCAGACAGTGTACTGGGGTGGTAATGGGTGCAGCTGCTGTACCCATTTATGCAAATTTGGTCTTATCTCAGTGGAAAGGTAAATATGTTTTAACAATAGATTTCAGCTCTGCATACATGTATATTTGAGATATCAAGATAATACTGTTGTGCTTTGGAATTTTTATTTTTGTCAGCACATAGAAAAACGTTTTGATTTTTTTTGGGGCACCACTACTCATTTTTTTAACCTTCACATATTCTGTTTCTGAACAAGAAATCAATTATTTAAATGTGAAGGTGTGGAAAGATTAT
This sequence comes from Protopterus annectens, assembly GCF_019279795.1. Lineage (NCBI taxonomy): Eukaryota > Metazoa > Chordata > Ceratodontiformes > Protopteridae > Protopterus > Protopterus annectens. The sequence continues at coordinate 602,215,965 of NC_056727.1, forward strand.
GAAACTTGTTATTAATCCACTACTTTTAATCCCATATTTTCAAACTCGTATCTACATTGGTACAGTTGTCATCCATTTTCCTGACGGGTGGGGTAGTTAAAGGACAGATACTTTAGTCAATAATTACTTCAGTGGATACTCTTTTTCAAGTTGAATTTAACTTTCTTAAAAGCGTTTTTGTATACAGAGGTTACAGTCTTTACTTTCTTAAAAATAAGATAACAGATATAGTCAATTTGGAGGGGGGGGTCATTGTACAAACCTTTTTTGAATGATGCAGATTTTTGTCATCCCATAAGTCTTATGAAAAACTTGAATGCTTTCATTACTACAAACACTGTAGACTAAGACATTTGTGACATTATTTCATATAACTGGCAAAATGTCATGGGGTCAACTTCTGTGAAAGTTCTAGGAAACACTCGCGGTTTTGCATTCAGGAAAAGTTTTAACTTTAAAAAAATTCTTAAAAGACTGCCAGATGATTTTACTGTACATCTAGAAAAAAATGACTAAATGTGGTAGATGCAGTCAATGAAGGTACATCCTAGATGTGAATAAAACCCCAGTGGCCATTTACAATAGGCCTATTAATTGTTCAGGGAAATCTGATTGCAATGTGAAAGTAATAGTTTATTTGGCTCAGTGTATTTTTCTGCAAAGGTTTTTATGCAGAGAAAACTGAGCGATGATTTAGAGAAAGAATTTATGAGTATTGTCTAGACATTAGCAGGAAAAATTATACAAATGCTTTATTTAAGAACGCATTTTGTATCCATTTTAATAAGCTTGTGTTTTTGTGTTTTCTATTTATTTATTTATCTATTTATTATTTATTGACATTTGATTATCGAAAAAGTCTGACTAGGCAGAAGCCCATTTTCAAAGGAGGCCCATGGAGAAAAGCTCCAAATTATTACAAAACATTTTAAGAACAATAATTATAGAATCTTCAAAAATAAAACAAAAACATCTGCAGTTCAAATAAGTATAACAAATTAGACATAATATAAAAACACTGGTTAATAATTGATACAAGGTATATTGCCAATATTTACTCTTTAGAGAAATTTTAGACAGTTTGTAGAGAAAATAAAGGTAAGTTACTTTATACAATTAGGAAATGCAATATAAAGTGAGGGGAAAACAGGCTTATAGTATATTTAGAGAGAAAGTCAGGGAAGAGAATTAAATAGCAGTAAGGAAATAAGTAAAGAAGGGAGAATAAGAACGTATAAGGAATGAAAAGGTATTTGTTCACATTTATGGATATAGTTTATCTTGGTTTTGAGCAAGAACAGAGCCAGAATTTAGCTTGGAAACCTTTCAGAGTAGTTTTGAAAGATGGAAGTGTGGGTATAGACCTGATGGATACAGGTAAGGAGTTCCAGGACTTAGTAACCTTGTAAAAGTAGAGACAGTGCCCAGCAGATTTGCTATGTCTGTACACAGAAAGGAGTTGTTGGTTACTGGATTGCAATGACCGACTGAACGTAGTTGTGCAGAATGTTTTTTAGTGCTGGACAGGTAGATGGATGCTGGATAATTTTATAGGTGGTAAGAAGTTGTGTATATCTTAGTTAATGTGACAGTTCTAACCAATTTAGACTTTCAGTGGTACACAGTGGTGGGTTCTGAAAGGGCTATGTGCTGCAAATTTAGTAACTTTATTGTAGCATTGTTCAGGTTTTAATTTTTGTGAAGCCTGGAGGTTAGTAAGGATGGAAGTGCCATAAAGATGAGTGGGAGAAGATAAGTAGTGGCAAGTTTAGTTTTAGTTGTGTCAGTGAGAAAGTTTTTGGCTCATTAAAGCATCCCTACCTTTTGATGAGTTTTTCTTATGTAATTTTGTTTGTGCAAGTCAAATATAAGATTATCCTCTACTATTGCCCCCAGTAGTTTGCTATGAGAAGTGACTTCAATGGTTGTATTATTAAGAGACAGGACTTTAAATTTTGTTTGTTCACAAGTGAGGGATTTTGGGGGAAAAGTAGATGTTTGGTCTTTTTTGGGTTGAGCATGACTTGTGAGTTATGAAGCCATGTTTCAGTGGCTGTCAAAGCTTCCTGAGTAATTTTTGGGAGGGGCACCATGTTGTCTGATGTGCAAATGAGAGTGGAATCATCTGCATACTGTATTAGCGTGTCCTGTTGTCTAGAAGTAGAGAGGGTGTTGGTGAAAATATTAAAGAGAAGGGGAGCAAGGACAGAGCCTTTTGGTACACCGGTGGTGACTGGAAGGTAAGAAGAGAGTATGGAGTGCCATTTTACTGACTGACACCTATTGGACAAATGGAAGCCATGTTGTGTAGGGGACAGGAGTTCTTCCTGCAGGAGACAGTCTAGCAATTGTTTTTAAATACATTTTTCAAGTATTTTGGCAAGGGGAGATAAGATTGTTATAGGTCTAAAGCTATTAATGTCTGTTGAATTTCCTCCTTTGTGCAGAAGGATAATGTACAACTTATCCCAGAGAGAGGGAATGTGGGATTCCTGGATTGACCTATTTATAAGGATTGAGACAGGAAAGGCAATGCTATTGGCTGCTATTTTTAGGTACTCACTTGGAAGGTCATCAGCTGTTCAAGAGCATGGTTTAAGTTTGTTAAAGAGTAGTTTTATATAGAATGTGGGCACACGTTTGAAGGTGAAAGTGAATGTGGTGATATGTAACTATTGGGTAGGGTTGAGATTAGATGTTGAGGAATCATTGGTTCAAGATGCTATACTATCTATAAAATAAGAGTTGAACTGTATTGCAGCTTCAAGTGGTGAGTTATCTGAAGAGGGGTTTGGGTTGAATTTTTTTGCTGGGATGTAAGATTTCTTTAATGGATGTCCAAAGTTTTTTTAGGGCTGTGTTTAGTATTAATCTTAAAGTTATTATAGTATTTACTTTTTTGTCTTCATTTATTTGCTCTTTAGTGTGATTGCAAAGCATTTTGAAGTTTTCAAGCTATTGAGGTGTTTTATATTTTTGCCATTTTTTCCGTGGTATTCTCTATCCTTTATTAACATTCTACTCTTTTTTAATAGCCAACTTGCATTATTTGTTTTCAGTCTCTTCCTTCTAGGAGGTGCAAGGCTATTTAGTGTATTTAGAAAAGTTGTACTGAATTCAATTACAGCATCATCTAAAGGGAGGAGTTTTATGAAGTTCCACTTAAAAGATGATAGTGTAGTAATGAACATTTCTGGCTTAAACTTGGAAAGGTTACATGTTGTTTTATAAATATGCCATTTAACTGGATGTGAGATGTCTAGTCATATAAATTGGGAACAATCATTGAGAAAGTCTAACATTGTACCTGTGGTGAAGTATTTGCTAAGGTCTGATAATAGGATCCAGTCTGATAGAGAATTTGATGTCTTGCTATAATGTGTGGGGCTCTTAATTAGTTCTGTGAAACTATATAAGCTCATGCTGATGGAGTGAACTTAGAGTTTATGTCCAACCAATTGACATCCACATCACCTAGTAATATTTTTTCTTGTGGAAATATTATGGATATCCAATGTAGGATATCTTCCAGTATAGCTGTATTGTCGTCAGGAGGGATATAAAGGACAATAATACATATTTGTTTATAATTGTGTATTTTAAGGAAAGCAATAAGAAGCTCTGCTGAACTGAATTTTGGTTAGTTTGCTGTAAGGGAAAATGTGGTAGGTATTAGCAAATATTAAAGAAATATCATCACCTTTCCTCTTTATGCAGTCATTACAGATGATATTATAGCCAGGAGGTATAATTTTAGAGTTGTGTATGCAGGGTTTAAGCCAAGTTTCATTTAACAGTCAGAACATCAGGCTTATGTTGCGTGATCCAGGCATGCAGTTCAGCAGTTTTATTTTTTTATACTTCTAACATTTATTGCAGCAAAAATTAGATCACCAGGGTTAGGGTGGCTGCTGTTGGGTTACAGAAGTATGTCAGAGAGAAATATCAGTTCCCTATTGATTTGTCGACAGCTTAGGTTGTGGAATGCATATTCATCGACACCTAAGCTTCGAATGGTTAAAATAGCGAATGGCCACATCATCAAATTCTTTCCCCGGGAAAGAATTTGCATGGCCGTTCTCGGGGATTTGCCCTTTTCCCAATGTAGAGTGGTCTCAAAGTTGGTATATTTAGTTACGGGGCATGTGGGGGGTGAAGCCAACCACTATGTTTGGGTGTGTTTGTTTATTTTGTTTGCGGACACCCAAGTGAATTCTTTCCATAGGAAAGAATTCAATGATTTGGCAGTTTGCTGTTTTTAGCTTTTGAAGCTTAGGTGTTGATGATTTTGGATTCGACAACCTAAGCTGTCGATGTTATGATATAGATGCAAATTATCTTTGTGTTCTTTATAAGTGAGAGCAATCAGTTTATAGCCAGAGCAAAGTAATTAGCAAAAACAAGCAGGTTGTCTGTCATTTCCGGAGTCTAAATAATTGGCATATGCAGTGTAGTCTACTGGTCAAGCAAAAGGGCACAGTTGCCAACTTAGTAAGAGGTCTTCAGAGTGTAAACACTATTTCACAGAGAATCTCAATCACAGAGCAGGCATGTACTTAACTAATTAAAGCTAATACACCGCAAGGTTATTCATGATAAATATGCTTACATTAAACAATAATGACAAAATTCTCAGTAAGCTTGTAGGTGTAGGACCTTGTGGCAGAGCTCTTGCAATATCAAGGTCAGATGTAGTGACTACAGGCTCTGCTCTCTGAAGTAAGGTAGTGATTGAGTGTCAGAGGAGAAAACCTCTAAACTGTATGTAAGTGAAAGAAGTAGTCCTTGGAAAGATAAACTTTATTATGATGAATTTGTTTGGCAGATTAAGTTGACAGCTTCATGTTTTTCAGGGTTAATAAACATTTGTCATAATTAGTAGGGCTGCTGTTCAATTAAAACATTTAATCATAATTAATCGGTGCTGCTTGCTTAACAACACATGAATTAAATAACGCATGTAGCTGTTGCGCAAAAAATTTTAATCGCTGATTATTTTTCCACGTTAATTGCACATGTTAATGGCAATTAATCAGCAGCTCTAATTATTACCTGCTCACAAACTTAAAATCTAACAATGTAAGGCTGAGATTTTTTATATTAATTTTAAAACTTTTTTTATTCATTCACAAGCTACATTTTACTTATTGGTTATTAGAAGTTATGTGTTATTCTTATTGGTGTATTTTATTTACATGGTAAGGTGATTATTTTTTATAAGCAGAAGGTACCTGTGTTTCAGCTTGAAAAAGCCCTTACTACATAGGGATGAACATGCTCAACTGCTTTTGTGAATAAAAAGTTCATTGTGTCCTGTGTGAAGTTTTATTGGAAGTTTGTTTTGGCTGGATTTCACTACTTTCTGGACTGTTTTCATGATTTTGGTTACTATTTAATGCATTTTCTCTGAAGGAAGAGAAGAGAGAGAGACATACAAACAGTTTGGCAGTACTGAAAAGTACATTTTAGGCATACTGTGATCAAAAAAGAATCAACCCTAAGTAACAATAAATTACTGATGCTGAGTTGAGAAACAGAGCAGATGACTGTTGATATGAGCAACTTTAACGGCAGAAAATTGTGACAAAAAATGTTTACATAAGAAGCAGTCTAATCAGACAACAAACTGTCAAATGTGCAGCTAAAAATCTGTAACTGAGGTGCTGGTATATAGAACTGATAGTGTGTATGAAAATAAAGTGAAAATAAGGCCTGACACTATATAAGTAATACAAATAAAAAACAAAATTGTTGGCAAATGCATAGTACCCATTACTGTGCTTGGTAGCAAAAGAGGAGCAACAAATCAGACCCTGTGTACACACTGTGGCTAGACATATGACAAAGTGCAGTGTAAAGCTTAAATCAATGTAGAAGAATAGATGAACACAGGAACATACTAGGCAAGTGATCCCTGGGACCATAACAGGCCTAGTCATATATATATTTTTGCAGACTCTTTTCATACACTCAGTAGTGCTCATGTCCCAAACTGAGCAGAGCTGTACATGATAACTCTGGTGTAAATTTGTGTCTGACAATCCAGTCATCAAGGTGAGCCTGAAAGGTAGCCAAAGTAGTACTTTGTTTGATTAATAGTGGCACCTTACTCGATAGGCTAGGAATCTGTTAAGGCATTACCTATTTTGCAATGATGTGCTTTAAACATAGCAAGATAAAACAGAAAAATATTAATACTAGTATGTTTAAAGGCAGAAAAAGGCAAAAGAATTCACTCCTGAAAACCAAAACTTTTTCAAAAAACAGGAAGAACTGGTTTTATGAGCCCAAAAGTCCAAGAATCCAACAAAACTGCGAACAGTACTTCATGTTTAAAGGCAGAGTATCATATTAAAGAATTGCCAGAAGCTGTGCAGAGGGTGCCTGCTTGATACAAACTGCACATTGCCATCAAGGAAATTATATCACTTGGCTGAAATGCATGAAATGATTTGGTAAGAGAATCATACAGACAGAGACTACTGAACAGATCAGCAGTATGGTGAATGCAGTTAAATAAAATAAAATCAAAGTTTGCATAAACTCATAGGATTCTAGAAAATGGATTCAGAGGGGACATTTCTCTTTACAGTCTGGTGAATAAGTAGTTGCCATTATGCCCTGTACGAAGCTCTTTTCAGTGATTTTTGTATTTCAGGGATTTTGGCACATTAAACTGGATGAGGAAAGCTGGTTCATGCATGTAATATAGTTTAGGATAGATACATATATCTGAATGTATGCTGGAATTTCACCAGCAACAGAAGTATTTCAGCATGCAGAGGCTAACATCGTCGAGGGAGTGAAAGGTGTTGTAATATTAATGAAGGCATTCTAATTTAACACGCAAGAAAGAAAAGCATGATAATAGAATTATTAAGCAAAGTGACTGACTGAAGTTGCAAGGTTTGAAACTGAAAAAGGCAAAATGTCAGATTGGTGATACATTCCTGAAATTCAGCAATGAGGGGTTATAGTCAGATGCTTGACAGTATGTATCCCACAATAAAATATGCAAACTGCTACTTATAAATCCTCACTGACGTGATCTCTGAGGATGATACAATATGTGTACATGGTCATCCTACACATCGTATAAAACTGTACTTCTAGGAAAGCTGAAAGAGAATAAAGCACTATGGATTTGGCTAGAGGATCAAGCTAGAAGCTTTGAAATATTAAAGAGGCTATTAACTGCTATGCCAAAATATTATGCCTTACTTCTCTAAACTGCATTGCAAACTTGAAATGGCTAGTAGCAGCGTTATTGCAAAAAGCCTGACCTGCTACCTATGCACTGAGACCATTGATACGTGCACAGAGAAATAAATGTTTGGCATGTGTTTTGGTTGCCAAAAGTTTGATATCTGTAGGAATGGGAAACATAAAAGTTGAATTAGATCACAGACACTTTAAAAGAACTGAAATATTTACATTAAGTGCCAGTTAGATTATAGAAGATGCTGGTCAGATCATTGGAAGTATGGAAAAGAAGTGCAATAAAAACAGGAAAGTTGATCGACATCGCTGACAATTTGCAAAGAGCCTATTTGATTGAATGTAAATGAATATCTGCAAAAACATAACCTGGAAGTTTTATGGATCATGACAAAAATATCAACTGCCGCTGAAAACTGAAGGAGATAAAAGCTACTAAGAGAGATGATAGAGAAATGCAGTTGTTATATAAAGCTGTAAGGAAGTCATCAAAAAAAGGAGGAGTGCAGGAAGAAGTGGGAGACAGAAAAGACTGACCAGGCTAGGAAGGCCTACTGGTTGCTAACAAAGAAGCTAAGAAAGAAGTTGCAATAGCAAAGAATTGGGCATTGGAGGCACTGTACCAGCTTCTGGAAAGTGACTCAGTAAGTGGCACAAAGAAACTATATTGGGTTGCAAGGCAAAGACAGAAAGATAAAGAAGATAGTCAGACACCCTTCATACGGGATGCCAGCAACAACTGCTTACTAGTCCACAGGACATCAAAGGCAGATGGAAGGAGTATTTCCAGCAGCTTCTGAATGAAGAAAGCCCCACAGAAGCTGTACTGCCCCAGAAACAGCCTACAATGAAAGAAGAAGAGGAGCCCACCCTAGCAGAAGTAAGAACAGCACTAAGGAAGATGAAGTCAGGGAAAGCAGCAGGCTCAGATGAGGTCACAGCAAATATGATAAAGAGGCTGGGTGAGCTAGGGGAGAAATGGCTCCTGAGGGTACTATTAGCAGTGTGGCGTATCCCAGATGACTGGAAAATAAGCATATTCGTGCCAGTGTACAAGAACAAAGGGGACATCCACAACTGTGGGCAGTACAGAGGCATCAAACTCCTATCACATTGCATGAAAGTTCTGGAGAGGGTGATTGATAAATGGATACGCAGAGTAGTAGATTGTAAGATGGGAGATGAGCAGTTCGGATTCAGATCAGGATGCAGCACAAGTGACCCAATGTTTGCAGTGAGACAGATACATGAGAAGAAGCTAGAGATGAGGAGAGAGTCCAACTGGGCATTTCTAGACTTGGAGAAAGCATATGACAAGGTCCCAAGAAAGCTGATCTGAGTAGTACTGTGGCAGTTTGAAGTCCCAGAATCACTGTTAAAATTAGTGAAGGCTATGTACAAGGACACAATGACTCAAGTATGAACAGTGTTCGGCTTCACAGAAGTGTTCCCAGTGGAAGTGGGTGTACACCAGGGTTCAGCTCTGAGTCCACTGCTGTTCATACTGGTGATGGACTACATTAGCAAACAGGTCGGAGTGGACAGATCAACAGAGTTACTGTGTGCAGATGATGTGGCATTACAGGCAGACTCTGAGCTAGAACTTCAGCAAAGGATAGGGGAATGGAATGCAAAACTGAAGGCACATGGGATGAAACTAAGCACAGATAAGATGGTGGTAATGGCAGCAACCTGGAGAAATCAGAAGAAGCTGAGAATGGAGATAGCAGGGAAGATAGTGGAACAGGTAAACAGCTTCAAGTACTTAGGAGGGGTCGTTGAGGAAAAGGGAAGTCTGAATGAAGAGGTCAAAGCTAGATTCAGAGGGGCTGCAGCCACCTGGCATAGAGTGTCAGGTATAGTCTATGACAGAAGAATGCCAAAGAAGCTGAAAAGTAAGGTGTACATGTCAGTGGTGTGACCAGTACTACTGTATGGTACAGAAACCTGGGCAGTAAAGGCAGAACAGTTGAAGAAGCTAGAGGTGATGGAAATGAAGTGCCTGAGAAAGGTGACAGGATGCACACTGTGGGACAGATGAAGAAATGAGGACATAAGAGCAGAAGACAAAGCATCTCCAATTGCAGAAAAGATCAAAGAGAACATATTATGGTGGTTTGGACATATACAGAAAAGCAGAAGACAATCTGGTGAGGAAGCTTTGGGACAGACAGAAAGAAGGTAAGAGGAAGTGAGGACATCCAGCAAAGAGGTGGATGGATTGTGTGAAAGAAGATCTGCGACAGTCAGGTATGAGTGTTGAAGAAGGTAGGAGTGTGGCACTGAATCAAGAGAATCAGCGACAGTTAACACGATACCCTGACCCCATGTAGGAAAACAAATGGGAAAAAGGGGGCTGATGATGAATATAAAGCTGTAACGTCAGGGCAGATTGTGCAACGCAACTTCATCCATATCATACTTTCATAGATAAATTATCTTGCACACATGGTTTCCTGCTTAAAGGAGATAAAGCTGTCATTTTGTGACAGCTACAATGTCAAATGTTGTTCAGGAATCACATGTGACAGGGCGAGAGATGTCATGCTTTGGTCCAGCATGGCAATGTGAATAAAACAGGTGGGGCAAAACTGTAATACCTGTGGCATCTATAGGAATCAAAACCAGAAAGAGGGTGTAATTTCAAAAGAAATTCTAATATTTTCATTGTTAAAGCTGGGAGATGGTTTATTGTAGTGCACCAACCTCAACTTTCTACTCTGTATTTATTACTAAATATTTAGAAGTTATTCAGCATAAAGATATTGCAACTGTCAGTGATTAATGTGCTCAAATCAACATTTGCAAGGGATGCTGTACCAGAATAGGTCATGGATTAGACTAGGCCCGTATTTTATATTCCTTTTTTTATACTCTTTGTGAATTACAGAGTTTTTGTGCTATGTAAGGTTATCCCAAATGATAATTTTATAGTCTCTGTATGCAAATATCTATAGGGGCTATGAAATGTCATTGTAAGCAAACTCTGAAACAAGGACAATTATTACTTTCAAAGAGTTGGTTCAACAAACACCTGTATAATACATGGAACATACTTTTTACACACAAAAAAATAAGATTGTTATGCATGTTTCTGACATATGATCCCTGTTATTATCCAGGTTTGCATTGCCGCAGACAGTAGGCTACCACATAAATGAAATGGAGAAATCTTCTGACAGCTTTAACAACTGTAACAGAGACACACAAAACAACAGTGTGATAAAGTAAAGTGGTCAGCAGCTTTAAAGCCGCTGGTTGATGAGGTACACTTAATTTCTGGTTTCTGTCTCTGTGACAGTATTAAGCATTTTGTAGCATTCAGATGTTTTAAACACTGTGCTCCTAAAGGTAATATATTAAAACAGCTAACACTATCTGTGTATTGCAATAAATTATGATAGGATTATTGATCCTAGCTCCAGTTTGTTATGTTTTCTCAAAATACATTTCACAATTCATACCACTAGAGTGATTAGTGATTTCTTATTATCTATTTCTTTGACACAGAACAAACTGATTATGATAAGTGACTTCATCATAATCTGCTGCAAGTTATAAATCAACACATTGAGCATTTCCAGAGATGCAAAGAAACACTCAGCATGTTAAAGCAATAGCAGTTGAAAATTTTGGCCACTGGTAAACTTTTGGCATGGCTTTTCAGCAGGTTCATCTCAACTTCCCCTAATGATGTCATGGTACATGGTTCTTGCACAACTTCATGCCAAATCATGCTTTCTTAAACAATATGAGAAAAATAATCACCTTGTAGGATGAAGCTGCACCAGAAGAAGGTCATAGCTAACATGATGGATATCAAAACACAAGCGCTGTCATCAAAACAAAAGCGCTGTAGACAACTGGTGCCAGAGTCATGGCCTTAAACTAAATGCCAAAAAATGTATAGTCATCCCCTTTGGGAAAAACAAAGTACTCACAAATTATCACATAGACAGTAACCCATTGAGTATGGAAAAAGAAATCAGAGACCTGGGGACCCAAGTCGATAGTGACCTCTCATTTGACACCCACGTTGCCAAAGTGGTTAGAAAGACTTTCTACCTTGCCCACCTTATCATGAGGGGATTCACATCCAGATCAAAGGAGGTCATTGTACCCCTATACTCCTCCCTTATCAGGCCCATGATTGAGTACAATGCCCCATTTGGTATGTACCTCACCCGGCACTTGCAACAACTGGAGAGACCCCAAAAGTACCTCACCAAGAGGATCAAGGGTCTCCAACATATGTCATATGCTGCCAGACTAAAGAAACTCCAGCTCTATTCAGTAGCATACCACCAACTCAGAGGTGATCTGTGCCTGACGTACAAGGCCATGTCCAATCAGGAATTGATGGACATGCTCCACCTCAAAAAATCCAAATCCATCAGAACCACGAGAGCTAAAGATTTAAACCTCAGCACAAATATAAATAGGACATGCTGGAGGGACAGATTCATAACTCAGAGGCTTCCCATACTCTGGAACAGAATCCCAGTTCATGTTAGGCAGAGCCCCTCACTGACTCTCTTCAAGAGAAATCTTGACGAGTGGATGGGAGATCGTAGGTTTACCCCGGGGGTCATCTTTGTGTCACTACTAGACAGAGGCACAGTAAACTAATTCTATTATGTAAGGGGGTCTTCACTGTGTTACTACTAGATAGAGGCACAGTATTCTAAATCTATTCTGTACACTTTTGTACCATTACATGGGGTGGTGAAAGCCACATCACTATGGCTAGGCTTATAAATGCCCCTGGGCAGATAGCCTAGTACTAAACTATGAAACTATGAAACTATGTGTAGTTACTATACTCATCCAAGGACAATTTTTCTGAGCATCTGTCAGTGGCATTATGTCTAAAAGAAGGAGGAATACCTAGAACTGTCTGAAATAATGTTACAGCACAGATAAGTATATAACAAGCCTAGGAATAAGCACACCTCTCTTAAAACAATTGTTTGTGGCCACAGAGGGAAGTAATTGAAAAAAAAAATGTGCAACTACTAAATGTATACTGGAAGCATTTGTAGTAAAGTGTTAGGTGGATAGTGGGAGCAACAACATAGGGTATAAATACAAAACAGAAAATGCTTGGTTAAACCCATGACAGTAGGTAAATGCTAAAGTGAAAGAGTGGAGCTGAACTGTTCAAACATTTCAAGTTAGTTATTTTGTTTAAATAGTAGACTGGCTTTTACAACTGGACTCCTTTACTCCCTGCCCTAGAACAGAGGAATGATTACTAAAATACATAAATGACTGTTGTACATATATATGATATTTTATCAATAAATGTTAAATTTCTTTATGTAAGCTCCACATATAAGATAAACTAACTGAAAGAGGGTGAGCAATATCAGAGACATTCAGAAAACTAACAATCCATGCCAAGCTATAAAAGTAAAAACTAATTCGGCATGTTGTTTATAAAAATGTTCCCACATATATTAAAGAAATTAGATAGTGGGACAAGGACTGAGAAGCATAAAATAATAATGCTAACTCAGTATGAAAATCCTTTCAGTTTAATTCCTGCTAGATTAGGTCATATCATCAGCATTCATGTTAAGCAGTAAATGTTGCAGTATCAGGTTATAACCCCTTTAGGTGTAAACCAGTTACATGGAATTAGTGAAAAAAAATAGCTGCTGGTATCCTGTGAGAATCATGAGAGCCAAGCAGAGTTCTTAGCTCCATGGGGAGTGTTCCTTATTTTGAGTATGCAATGGATAAGCTTTTTCATCTTTTACAACCTTGTGTCTTGTCTCAATGAGGTTGCTTTGTAAATTCTGTGAATATTTCAAGTTTCCAGAAGGTGCGACTCAGTTCAGTTTGCTGCTACTGCTTGGCAAATCACATTGCTTGTCAGAACATTTGCTGTAGGGGATAGCGATTCATCTGACCCGCTAATGAATGCTGAACTGATATTCAGAACTAGGTGTTTGTTGCATATGTTGTTTGGGGAATGCGCTGTTCTTTCATGTTGTGAGGAAGCAGTACAAAAAGTAAAAGAGCAGATTGTAGTTCAGACAGATGGACTACGTCGCATGCGTTTACAAGTCCCTAGGTGTTTGATAGCTTTAAGTTGTAGTAATTTAACATGAATGTTAAATTATATGGGGAAACTTTTTTGCCTTAGCATTTGAATTGATGTGCATTGCCCCAAGTTTTTGTTAAGGGAGTCAGATTTTTCTGGGCTCTGTAGGTGGGTTACAGCCTGGGCAGCAATGGTGGCGCCAGGTTTCATTTCTTGGTGGCGCACAATAGGGGCATAGTATCTAGCTAGTGGGGCATATAGGGCATCCAAACAGCAAAATAAGTAAATAAATAAATAAACAGATAGATAAAGTATAGAATGCTTGGTATTAATTTGCCCACAATCCATTGTTAAAACTATTTCCCTATATTTCACTACGAAAAAAAAAACAATAAATGCCACAATCTAATAATCTGCATATTTTACATATCCAGGAAATGTGCACAACATGGAGAATAACCAAATTTGTTGTGCTTAAGGATTAAAGCATAGGTCTCAACCTCTTAAGAGGCCAATGTGGAACACAAACACTAGCAATGTGTGACAAGCAGTTTCTTAGCAGCATCTAAGACATGTTTTGGCAGCTTAATATCAAAGCAGTCCAGTTCTTTGCTCACTCTAACTGCTAATAAAGAGTTCAGTGTTTGTATGCTGACAGACTGATGCAATTCACTCTTTACTTTCCATATCATGCTAAAAGCTCTTTCAGCTTCTGTGTTTGAATGTGGCAAGCAAAGCAGAGTCATCATCAACTGTTTAAAAAGTGGCAGTTTTCCATCACCACAAAGGTCCCTCAGAAGGTGTAACCAGTACTTAGACACACAGGACTGGGGCCCATCTACTGGACCTGTCAGGTTTCTTGTGTTCTCAATCTGATACTGGGTAAACTCATCAATTAATTGTTCAGTCTCACCATCATTCCCACAGACAAATAGACAAAAAACAAAATCCCTGATAAGTCTGGAAGACATGTTCAATTTTTTTGACAGGATTAATGAGGAATGCAGCATCTTTCATTAAATGTTCTTACATGGGAATTTTTTAAAGCATTTTCTGCAGCACTGCAGTATAAAAAGCTGAAACTTTTTTTATAAAAGTTAAATTATATAACTGTGCCCACAATATCCTCCTCATACCCAGCTCATTCTTTGGCAAAATAGAGCTACTGTCAGTCAACACCAAAACATCACTGTGTTTGATTAGTCTGACAGCAGCTGCAGGTCTCGGGAGTCTGCCAGCATAATACTGCAGGAGTTTATGAACAGTGGCATGTGGTGTCAGTAGCTGACTTTCTCATCTCGGAAGCTGGATGTTGAACTCCATTAATGGTTCCAGTGCATACTTAAAAAACATAAAAATTATATGCAGTTCATGACTCAACAGGGTGGTCAGAAATTAAGTTAATTTTGGCAGACCATGGTTCTGCAGACAAAAAAATATGAATTTAGGGCTGGCCACATGTCCTGGGTTCTGCTAATCACCTTCCAAAGACTAAGCCATCTAGTAGGTGCATGCCTAATAGTCTTGAGGGGATCACTGTCTGTGAACAAAGTGAATTCTTGAAGTTTTTGTTGTCTTTGTGCACTGGAACTGAAATGACAGTACACATCTGATACAAGTTCTTCAACTGGTGAATGTAGTGCTTTTACACCAGCCTTGCTACATAGGTGGTACAGACATCCCATGTTAATAATGGTGAAACAAAGCAAAATCTTCAGCAGGGCACCACAGCTTGACTACTGTTAACTATAAAAATAAAAACTTAGTGAGGCAAACAGTTACATTAAAAAATCACCTTTAATCTATGAAAACACAAAAAGAATGATGAGCGCTTTCGGCTGTGTATATATACAGCCAGATATAAGCTGTATTTAGTATGCCTGAATTTAATGGCACAGCTATATTACGGTCTGATCTGCTTTTTATTGTAAAGATATGTCATATTTGATTTTATGTCATCTTTGTCTACGCTCGGTAAATAGTCTTTAGTCAGTTTTCTACAGAAGAAATCCTTTTTCTGGGACTGACTTTGTATTTTAAACTTATTTAGCAATGTTTAGAGGTTTTTATACTCCCCTGTTGGCAATATACCTCTATCGAGTTTTACATATATATATATATATATATATATATATATATATATATATATATATATATATATATATATATATATATATATATATATATGTGTGTGTGTGTGTGTGTGTGTGTATAGAGAGAGAGAGAGAGAGACGTGTTTGTAGTTATGCTTAATTTTCCTGGAAAAGCTGTTTAAGGTATGATCTGTGTCCTGCTGTTAACCATGTTTTATATCTTATGCCATCCCTGTTTATGGTCTTTAAACTGTCCTTAGTCAGTTTCTCTGTCTGAGACTAATTCCGTACTTCGCATCTATTAGTGGTAGTTGCTGCTGATATCGTTACTTTTGCTGGTTTCTTTTTTGAACGTAGTGCCTGATTAGAGGTTACCTGGATTATACTCAATAGAATTTGCATATGGCTGTGTTTCTAATATGCTTAATTCTCTCAGAAGATCACTGCTTGACCTGCTTTTTGTCACGAAGGCATGTTTTATACTTGATATAATGTCATCCCTGTTTGGTAAATAGTGCTAACTAATTTATTTTGAAAAGAGGTTCTCTCCTTGTGACTAACTTTGTACTTTGAATTTTATTTGTGACTGATGTTAGTTTTATTGCTATAAATATATTGGAAGGTTAGTTACCTTGAATATATCTGATAGATTATAGTTTCCTTTAGTTTAATCATAACCATTGATTATAATGAGTTGTTAAGCTCGCTTCTTATCATGGAAGCTATTGCTCTATGTTTATTAGGGTTTTGATTTTGTTAAGACAGTACATAACCTGTATGAAGGATTTAGTTCTGTAATTTCCTAACTATGTTCTTTGTATTTAGGGAGCCGGGTTCTTAACAACTAACAATCATCATCCAAGGAACTGAGCGATTGGTCATCTGCACTGGTTAACAATTTATAATTGGTAGTTTCTATTTGAGAGATCAATAACGAGCTTCCCTTGGAAGATTTAATTTGCATATGTCATGACAATTGAATACATTATTGTTGCTGTCTATTTTGAGAAGATGTTCTTTCCTTGTGGCTAACTTCGTACTTTGAATTTTATATGTCACGGATGCTGCTAGTCTTATTGCTATAACTATTTTGGAAGGTTAGTTACTGGGAATATATATGTTAGTTTATAGTTCTCTTTAGATTAACTATCACCATTGATTACAACAAATTTTTAGCTTTGCACTCTACCGTGGAAGCCACTGTTTTATGTTTTTTAGGGTTTTGATTTCATTAAGACAGTATATAACCTATTTGAAGGTTTTAGTTTTGTAATTTTTAACTATGTTGTTTGTATTAGGGATCCAGGTTTTCAGCAATTAACAATCATCATCCAAGGAACCAAGTGATCGGTAATTTGCAATGGTTAACAATTTTTGATTGGTAGTTTTTATTTAAAAGACCAATAACAAATCTCCCTTGGAAGATCTAATTTGCATATGTCATGGAAATTGAATGCATAATTGTTGCTGTCTTAATTCCACCTTATACGAGTCATTGGTACATTGTTTTCAATGTAATTTATGATTGGATAATCCTGTAATGAATGTTTAAGTTAGTAGAAAATGCTATTTACTGGTTAGATTGCTTTAGAAATTAATGTGATTGGATGCCTTTTATTTTAAGTGGCTTCAGATGAACGTATATTCATGATATGATGAAGTCTAATACAGCCGAAAGCTTTCATCGTTCTTTTCGTGTTTTCATGGAATAAAGGTGATTTTTAACGTAAGTGTTCGCCTCGCTAAGTTTTTATTTTTATAGTTGACAGTTTTCAAGTTGTGGTGCCCTGCCAAAAATTTTGCTTTGTTTTGTCTTTTGTTCCTTGGCAGCATTTGCAGTGCTAACAGAGTTTTTTCCACATGTTAATAATGGTGGGTTTCACTTCCTTTAATCTAAATAGCAATAGAATTGCATTTCCCAATCCTTGAGGCAGCATTGTTCAAAGAAAAGCCCAAAATGTTGGAAACTGAAATGTTAAATTTTATCAGAGTGGATATTAAAGCACCAAACAATGCTTGTCCAGTTCCTGACACACATTCTGGCATATGAAGGAACAGTATTACATTTTTTCCTGCCTTTTCATCAAGGTAACTGACAAACCTCACCAAATATTTGTCATTGCCCTTCTCTGTGCTTTGGTCCATATACACACAGAATGGTGATTTCTGGCAATTGGCAACAGCTTCATTCTGGTGATGAGGCCCCAGAACATCCCATGCAATGTAGGCTGCCTTTGTCACTCCGCTTATCATTTTCCTGAGAACATCTTGATCCTCTCCACATTTCTTCATATTTCTTCATAAATTTTAAGATGTGTTCTCCTACTGCAAATAATAAGTTGTGTTTAGCAAGGAGCAACACAAAACCAACCTCTGCTTCAGCAACCTTTGTACTTGCTAAACTCTGAGGTCCAAAGAAGTCTGCCATTGTCCTTTCAGCTGCATGCTTGCAGTTCTGTCTGTGCTTCTCATTGTTGGTATCATGTCATCCACCATGATAGATTGTGAAACTGATGCCAAAGGTCTTGCAGAAAGCATATTTTACTTCATGCTAATCACAGAAAGCCAGTCAAAAGCACTTGCTGAACTTGACTGAAAAATTGTGTATCTCCTCCTCCTCTTCTTTGGAGTGCTATCTGTATCCATAACCCAGTCCTCATCAGGATCAGGGAAGTCTGAACCTAGCAGATTTGTAAAATAATGGTGTTACTGAAGAAAGACAAAGAACTGGGCCAATAATGCAGAAAGAAAAGCAGCAGAACAGTCCCCTGAAAATTAAAGAAATGAGGCAATAGGTCCACAAATTACCCACATCACTGGAAGTTTGCTGCCTCTGCACCAGCAGCCCTTGCTTGTCTCTGCTCCTTTTGCTCATGGTAAAAGTCTGCATGATCAGATTTGGTGTACTTTAGCTTGCTGAAGGCTTGTCACTCCCTTGCTTCTATGACAACACTAGCAATCCTCCAGTACTCACTTGCCCACCTAACTAGTGTTGTAGAAGGGAGAGTGATTTTCTTTGCAAAGACGGCATTTGCAGTATGCTCAAAATACCCTTGATACTACCTGCACTGCACTCAGCTGTCACCACTTCAGGTGTGTTCTAGACCTGCCCTACATACTGGTCTGTACTTGGCAAAGGTGCCTAGTTTAGAGTCTAAAGGTTAATACAAACTATGTCCCTCAGTTTTTTTACAGAGAATGTGACATTAAAAGATTTAACATGAGAATATGGACACAAATGTAAGCTCACATGAAACTTTTACTTGTTAGGTCTGACTTACAATGGTTATGACCAAAGAATGCAAGATCTCACATCTTTAAACAAGATGGACATATAATATCCCAGCAAGGGACATTTGTAGAACAATAATTCCTAATATCCTACTTTAAAATCCAAATATCATACTTTACCTGCAACAGAAAGATCCATGATAAAGACTAAACAGGTAGCTAGTAAGGGTGCAGTGATGCCAGCATGAATGTGCTTCGTTTCCAGTTACTGCAAAATAATGCCACTGTGTAATAAGTATAAAATATAAAAGAAATACATTGGAACCTCACACCTGAAAAGCCCATAGCTCATATAATAGATCAATAAATATAAGAGGTTTTGCACCAAAATACATTAAGCAATACTCAGCATGAAGCATTATCAACTGCATTATAGATATTGAACACATCTTACAGCAACTTACATTTTATGGGCAAGTGCATGAAGCTACTCAAATCTGGCCTTATTGAAAAGGTCATAATTCATGTACAAAATTAAGAATGAACCACTATTTGGTCAAACTGATACTGCAGTGCAGTTTCTAACTGCACTGTAATCCCCTTAAAAGTTACTGGAATATAAATATCAACATACTTTTGCTACACAATAAGCATGACAGTCAAATGGCATTACTGATGTGTACACATCTTAAAAGAAACTGTATCTAGCTCTAAGTTAAAAACACAGTCCATAACATTTACTTAAGCAGACATTTCACACTCAGTCAGACTACCCCGATAATGAAATATCAATAAATAAAATCTACAGAAACCATTGATTAGCCATTTTCTGCTGAGTATATTGCAAGTCAACAGTATTCAACTACAATTAAAATACATAATTATTTAGCACTAGCTTTTCCAACCCCTCCACATTTTAACCAACAATCAGAGATAAACCAGAGCAGAATGAGGGAGAAATCCAGAATTAATCAATAACATAAAATATTGCTACTGCTAACCTGTGGCATTGCCATAATGAGAATGTAAATTAATAGCTATTTTCTGAAGCAGACGTCTATAACTTTGTCATTATAAAAGGACATGCACAACCTTTTATCCAAAAAGCACAAACATAGCTCTCAATGAATCAGGGAGAAATCCAGAAATAATCAGGGACAATCAGAGACACTTTTAACTTGGGACATTAACAGAATAAGAGACTGTGAATTAATAAACATGTTCTGAAACAAGTTTATAATTCATCACCCTTTCTCCAAAAATCAACAGTTTTAGGAGGGAGTAAAATGGATTGAGCTAAAAATGGAGTCAAAAGGAGGAACTAGCCAATACAAAAAAATATTACTATTAACTTGAGACATTGATACAATAAGAAACTGAATTAATAAACATGATCTGAAACAGCAAGGGTATAATTCGTCACCTTTTCTCCAAAAACACCAGGTTTTGGAGGGAGTAAAAGGAACAGAGCTAACATTTTGCAATCAAAAGCAGGGACTAGTCAACATACAAATGCCAAACACTGGCTTTTACAAGCCATACTCCTGCCTGAATTATACAGTAGTGTATCTTTAAAAAAATAAAATTAGCTGAAGTAACAAAGAAATAGAGCTACTGAACCAAGACAACAGTATGCAAGAAAGGATAATCGGGGTGGAGCCTAGATGGCCAACTGAGAGCTGTGAATTTTGAGAGCTCCATAAACTAGTATAATAATATAGGAAAATTGTATTATTTTTAAGTTTAAAACATCACAAATCTATAGATAAAGTACTAAACTACATAAATATCAATTTTGGTGGAGATATACAAAAATTGTCCTGTCAAGTAACTTGGAGATATATTGAGTCACTGAATACGAACAACTTAAGGAATATTCAGCCAGATGCTGCTTTGAAAAAAAGAACTGCAATTGATGATATCTACCTTACAGGGGCTATCTGTAAAGATGGGTGGCTTTAAAAATTACTTAGAAAACCTCAGATTAAATTCTCAAAAACAGACTGATACTCTTAAGGCACTATTACAGCAATACCATACAAAAATAGCAAATATAGAGACTTCTCTAAATGGCATTGAAGGGAGACTCAAAGAGGAAGAACTCCAAGAAGAATTTCTGCTTATACAGAATACATGGCTGCTTAACAAAATAGATGACTTAGAAAACAGGGAAAGGAGAAACAACATAAAGATCTTTGGTCTGCCTGAAAACACTGAAGGAGAAGACATTATTTCATTCTTAACCTGGATTCCTGAATTTTTAGACTTGAAAGAGGGACTTCCATTTAGAATTGAAAGGGTACATAGAGCACTGAGGAAACCTGCTTTTACTCAACAAATACTCCACCTACATCCATAGTTATAAAATTTCTTTCATTTCTGCACAAGGAACTAATATTAAAATCTGCGTGGAGAAATTCACCCTTAAAATACAATCAAAGCCTGATAAGGTTTGACAATGGTTATTCTTCCAGAATACTAGAACAAAGGAAAAAAATCTGGCCAATAATAAAACTGTTAAAACAAAACAACATTAAAGCACAGCTGGCCTTTCCAGCCAAGATAAAAATACTTTTTGCCAATGAGATGAGAACCTTTAATGACTTAGAAGAAGCTACTATATTAATCAAAAACAACAACATAATGTCTATCCCAGAAGAAATGGAATGGATGGCCCCTATTCTTAAAAGAATAAAAGAAGCAAATCCTTGGACTGATACTAGAAAGAAGAAACAAACAAAAAAAAAAAGATAGCTGTCCCCCCCCCCCAAAAAAAAAAAAAAAACTCTTACAACTACATCTCTCAAAGTATCAACTGATATGGTACATCACTTATCTGTTTTATTTAAAAAAGGAGGGTTTCTTAAACAACTGAGAATCAGTAATGATTTATTCAGAATGTTCAGAGTCCAATAAATCTTCACAAACAAATGTAGGTCAAGATGGGTTACTATTTACATTATATATAAGCCAAACAAAGCAACATATAATACAAAGTTTCTGTTCCCCTACTTGAACTCAGTGAATGCTTATCTTGTTAATTTTTCATTGATTTTACTTATAATAATTTAAGTAATTAATTAACTAATTCAATGAGGTACCATTCATCAGAGTTCAAACTCAAATGTAACAAATTAACATCATATATAATAGCAGTAATAGTAGAGTGTTTTGAAAAAAATGCTTTCATGGAGAATAATGCCTTCTTCAGCTAAAGGATGATTTAGAAATGTCATGTATATCCTGGTTAAGTAATAGTAGCAAGCTCTTAGTACAAATGTCATCATTATTCTGTCTAAATAAAGTTAAAATCAATTATGGCAGGTATCATAGCTATGAGTGCTGTTTGATCAATCCTGATATGGTGAGCGCAGATGGAGCCGTGTCTGGCAGCTAGTACAAATGTCATTATTCTGTCTAAATATAGTTAATATTAATTATGGCAGGTATCATAGCTTCGAGTGCTGTTTGATTAAGCCTGACATGGTGTGCGTGGATGCAGCTGTGTCTGGCAGCTGTTGTATGTTGCAGCTTTCATCTCCGGGAAGCTGTGGGTTCTGGCTTGTGATCGAGGTTTACTGATGCGTGTATATTAGGAAGAGACATTTGGTGTTTTAGCCTGGATCCAGGGGAAGGGGGTGGATAAAACTGTGATTTGGGATATTTTGGCAGAGAATAGTTTGTTTATACATCTGCCAAGTGAGAGATGGGAAGGCTGGAAGAATGTGTTATGGCTTGTTGTGGCTGCTTATTGGGAATTTTTTTTTTTATATTTGTTTGCTCTCCACTCTTTTCATGGCTGCTGCCTCACTGAAAGGAAGGGAATTTAGGCTTGAAGTTGCAGTGAAGTGAAGCTTTGCTTCAGGTGCACCACGAGCCTCTGGTATGCAGTACACAGACACACTAACAGAAACAAACACTCCCAGGTTGCAATGGTAATGGAGACAGAGTGATAATGCTTAATGGCTCTGAGAAGCCTCCGAGATGATTCTCGGGAATTAAAGTTTTGTTTTATATATATATATATATATATATATATATATATATATATATATATATAAAATAAAAGGGCTGTTGACTGTTTAAAACCCCATGTACACTTTGTTTAGCTCATTAAGCTGATTCTTGATTAAAAAAATAAATAAAATAATAATAATAATAATAAGCGCAATTTTATATTTAAAATGTATTTTGGTCCAAACATATTAAGGACTTACATAAGAGTAGAAGTCTGAGCTATTGTGAAAGACTAAGAGCACTTGGTCTTGTGCAGTACTCTTTGCAGTGGTCTGGGAGCTGAGCTTGCTCGGACATGTTGGGCATATGGGGATAGCTGATTCTAGGGGTGTTTGGGGTTGTCAGGAAGTGCTCGAGAGTCAACAGAGCCCTTTGTGGAAATATCTGTGGAAATAGAAGGTGTGTTGAGTGGTTCACTGGCAGAGTGACCACTGCATAGAACAGGCTGGTAAAATGGAACAGGACAAATATTGGTTTGGATATTTTAAGAACAGCCTGGAAACACACCACATGAACTAGTGACTGGTATTCTGGCAAAACTGGATGGGCATTGTTGCCCGTGCTTGAAGTACTGATATGTGTGTATGTAAAGCTGGAAATATGCTTATAACAAATAAGAAAGAAACTACAATGGTCTCATAATTTAAAGTCTATGAACTGCATAAACATGATCGAATGAGCTAATAATAAGAATAAGCATTACAGCCTGAGGTCTCTCAAATAACTAAGCAACAGCCAAAAGGGAAAAAAACTCACAATAGTTATGTAATGTATGATTTTAGTAAATCTAGACATAAAATATACAATCGTCATATAAGATGCAGCAGTCTGCTGAATTTAGATATTAAAGACAGGATTTAATAACATGGGCTTGTATATAAGTAAATGTGCATAAAAAGTCATGTAATTGCTTTAACTTGACCATATATAATACTTAAGCGGTTACCAAGGTAACTAATGTTTTATACATAACATCAAACTGACAAAGTTGTTCAAGAGAAACAATAGAAGCCTGAACTTGAAATGTCACAGAATGTAACAATCATATTCTGAACAAATAGTATTAAATTGTCAATAGACACTCAGTTTAATAACATGGGCTTGTGTATAATAACACTGCTGTTTTAACTTGTCATAAATGACATACACTATATTGAACATCAAGGGGAAGCATGATGATTTTCTCATATAAGTAAATGTGCATAGCAAGTCATATAATTGCTTTAACTTGAATTGTGGTCTTGTAACCCATCTTGATCATATATAATACTTAAGCTGTTACCAAGGTAACTAATGTTTTATATATAACATCAAACTGACAAAGTTGTTCAAGGGAAACAATAGAAGCCTGAACCAGAAATGTCACAGAATGTAACAATCACATTCTGAACAAATAGTATTAAATTGACAATAATCACTCAGTTTAATCTTTGCTGGTTATACAAAATAGAATGTTGTCATTTAAATCTAAAAAAAATTCAGCATATGCCATAAAATGGCAATTTATGAATATGGAAAGGGAACTTGCAATCGTTAATCACAATAAGTGAATTTATTGTTTTTAACCTATAACTTTACTCATTTTATAATAAGAAATTACAGATATTGACAATCCTTATATGTAGGAAATGGGGGGAAGAGGGATGCACTGATAATTAAAATGCACTAACATTCATCAATGTACACATAAAACAAACTTGATGCTTTAAGTAAGTTATTAACAAACAAAGTGATTACTTAAATGCTGGCAAACAATGAAATATAACTTCTGATATTTCCAGTAAAATACATTGTATTATAAACATTAGGTATAAATATTATTACCATCTATTTATATTAAGTAATACGGGGCGGCCACGGTGGTGCAGTGGTTAGCATTGCCGCCTCACAGCAAGAGGTTCTCCGGTTCGATCCTCGGCTGGGGTGCCTTCTGTGCGGAGTCTGCATGTCCTCCCTGTGGTCGCGTGGGTTTCCTCCGGGTGCTCCGGTTTCCTCCCACATCCCAAAGACATGCTGCAGGTGGATTGGACACTCTAAATTGGCCCTAGGTGTGCGTGTGAGTGTGCCTTCTGTGGAAGGTTGGGCGCCGGGCTGGCAACTCGACACTGTAAAACTCCACTGCCATTCAATGTGCGGACAAGGAGATCCGCTGTGGCGACCCCTAACCGGGAAAAAGCCGAAAGAAGAAGAAGAAGAAGAAGATTTATATTAAGTAATACATTTTGAAAGACTTCATCAATAAGGGTGAATATGTTAAATAACTGTGTGGTGTAATCTTTTACTGAGGTTTTATATATAATTGAATTGCTTGTCATCCTATCTTTCATGTAAATATTAATTGCTTATACAATAGGCAGATATTTATATTGTATTAGAATTCTGTCTAATCTACAATAGTACTATATCTGTTTAAAATAATATAAATATTGCTTATTCCTATTGCAAATATTCTCCATATGATAATTCAATTTATGGAGCTCAGATGTTCTGCATTGTCAAGGTATGAGTGATAATCTGATGTACTTGGGTTTATCCATCAGATTAGGAATGATTTTCATTCCATGGCTAGTGCGGATCTTAGTTTTGTTAACATTTATTAATTTAAATTTATTATTTCACAAAAAACATTTTTAGTATGCCTGACCAAAACATTACTTTATTGGTAAACAAAGTATAAAACAGATAATTTCCTTTAAAAGCTCAAACATATACTTTATAGTTATCAGAGGAAAATGTTTAATAGTCACAATAAAACAAAAAAAAAAACATAGTCTAAATAACCTAAGATGGTTTTAACTTTATTATCTTTAAATAGTATTTAACTTTATTATCTTTAAATACCAATGGCTTAAACAATCCTAGCAAGAGATCAAATCTGCTGAAATATTTAAAACTGAACAAAGCACAAATAGTCTTCCTTCAAGAAACTCATTTCAAAACAAATGACGATTACAAACAGAATTCTAAAGAATATATGATATTGGTGCAATCCACTTATAAAACAAAGACAAAAGAGGTAACAATTTTATGGAAAATAAATGTGATTAACCCAGAAATCATTTATAAGTATGAAGATAAAGAAGGCCTTATGGCATTAGTAATAGTTAAACATAATAACAGAATATGGACCCTAGCCAATCTATACTGGCTCCCAGGCATTGGAACAGGAACTGCTAAAAAACACTTGGATTTCATTTCCAATAATTATAAAGGCAACTTAATATTAGGAGGAAATATTAAGTGTATATTTCATATTTCTGAAACTACAAATAAAAACCACTGCATACATCTGCTGTATCAAAAGCTTTAAACAAGTGGGTAGAATAATTTCATCTAGTAGATACTTTCAAATTTAATTTAAAGAAGATAAATCTTTGTTGTTTTCTCATCAAGATCACAGATTTGGTACCCAAACTAGAGTAGATAAAATATTTGCTGCCCATGACTTACACTCTAAAATCATTAATTTCTCCATCACTCCCTGTCCCTTTTCAGACCACAATTCATTGATGCAAAAACTTCAAAATGGGTACAAACCATTAATCACCAAATGAAGCAAATCAGTGAACCCCAACAGTCGCCAAACAAACAAGTAAAAATGGTTCCAAGTTGGATGACTGAAAGTATTTAAATCAGTTGTATGACACGGGTATTTGCTCTGATGAAATCTACGATCGTAGATGAAAGCGCTCAACCTTGAATAAAGTAATTTGGCTGATTCACTACTGTTGGGACGTGCCACTCATTTTATCCGTGAACCATTTTTACTTGTTTGTTTACAAACTATTAATCTTTAACTCCAGAATTCCAGCATATATAACTAAAATCAAAGAGTTCAAACCATGGTTATTATCTGAATTACAGTTCTTCTTAGATAGTAATTACACCACAGAGATAAACAAAATAATGATATGGGACTCATTAAAAGCTTACATATATGGTAAAGCCCTAACTTGGTATAAAAAAAATCAGAGAATGGGGTTCTGAATTATTAGATCTACAATCCAAACTTTTGTCATTAAAAGCTGAAAAAAATCAAAATCATTTGGAGATGAAAAAGAAAGTAGAATTATTAAACAATAAAACAATGAAATTATAATACATAAAACTAGTTTAGCTTTAGAAAAACTAAAAATGAATACCTTGGCCACTTCTCCCAAATATCTACATAATTTATCCACAAGAATCAAAATACAATCAAAAGATAATAATGTTAAAAGTATCTTCCATGAAAAGAAAGGGAAAAATGGCTCGGATATAGGTGACATTCTTGATGCCTATAGAAATCACTATATGGAACATTTCCAGAAAGAAAATATACATATTTTTCAATTAAATCTAGATGAAAACTGTTCTAATATAAAAAAATACCAGATAAATTAAAACTAGATCTGCAAGCACTCATATCCTACAAAGATATTACAGATACAATAAAAGAGGGCAAACATAATAAAGCACCATGTATAGATGGCATAATTATGGAAATATATCAACTTTTTCCTTCAAATATACTATCCCTCTTTCATAAAACATTATTAGAAATTCAGTCACAAACTTTAATATCACCCTCTTGGAGATATTCCTTAATCACACCAGTCCTAAAGAAAAACAAATCCCCAAACCTCTGTACCTCATATAGACCTATATCGTTATTAAATAATTATTATAAGATATTTATGAGCATATTAATTAACAGAATGAAAATACCACTATCCAAAACAATAAATAATGATCAGACTGGATTTATATATCATAGACACACACATACCAATATTAAAAGGATAATTTCTCTTATAGTTTATGTTAATAAAGAAAATAAAGAAACACTCATAACTGGCTTAGATATACAGAAAACCCTTGATTCCATAAATTGGGACTATTTATTCAAAATAATGCTATTTGAATTTCCTGCATCCTTTGTTCATCTCCTAAAGAATATATATATATATATATATATATATATATATATATATATATATATATATATATATACAATAATTTAGTGTATGTCAAGTTAGGTCATTTTACCTCTGAATCTATACATATAACAAAAGGCACTAAACAAGAATGCCCCATGTCACTGATTCTATTTGTTCTGGCTATTGAAATATTGGCAGATTCAATTCGTAACAATATAAAAAAAATCAAAGGAATAGATGTTTATGAACAATACATTTCTAAAGTAATGCTATTTGCTGATGACATATTACTAACATTATCTAATATAAAGAGACATTAGAAGAATTAGATATATTAATTGACAAATTTTATATGACTTCAGGACTCCATTTCAATAAATCAAAATTTTTATTTTTATTTTTAAATAAAAAAAAGAACTGCAGATTAAGGGAGATCACATCATAGGAAAACAAGAATCTACCTTAAAATATCTAGGAATTGAGTTATGCAAGGATAACAATTAATTAGTCTCAAAAATCTACAATAATATCATCAATACTATTAAAATCTCTGTGGAAAAGTGGAACAAAATAATATTAACATTTGAAGATAGACTACAGTTAATAAAAATGGTTTTACTACCCAAGATCTTATATATAGCTTTGGCAATACAACTGTTACCAGAAAGGAATACACTTAAAGAAATAAACTCATGCCTAATAAAATTGTTATGGTTTCCCAAAAGAAACAGAATAGCTTTAATACATCATATCAGATCACGGAAATAAGGAAGATTAAATTTTCCTGATATAGAAACATATATAAAAACATTGATATCTAAAACAATCTCAAATTAGATAAGTCTAAATTTCTCTGCAAATTGAAAAGAATTACTAACTGTAATATCAATAAATGAATTTGATTTACAAATAAAATTCAAATAACAGATAAAAACAATTTGCCATGGCACATATTATGTATTAGTATGCAATATAACATAATTAAGCCCGCTAAAACTCGTATGATTAATTATTACATTGACTCATTTAGGAAAATTATTAATGCAAATATACATTTAAAAATCTGGTTTGATCTTTTAACAGCATTTATAGTCACAAAAAACTTTCCACATAAAATATATAGAGAAATTATTAATTCCTGGAAACAGAAAGGATTTGTTTGTTGGCTCCAATGTATCAAAGAACTAAAAGTTTTAGATATGCAAGTAATAAAAACAACATTGAAAATTCCACAACAGGACTGGCTAACTTTACAGAGTATTCTGTCATATTCACAAGATTTAAGTAGAGTAATTAACAATTCTAAATTTAAAGAAATACCTAAATTAACTAAATACATATCATATACGAAATCATATATCATGACTTTGACATGGGAAACAGTATTTCAAAATTTTACAAAATATTGATAAACTATAAAACAAAACCCAAAACCTCATATTGGGAATATATAACAAAAGGACACTCAATACAGTTAACTGTAGATATTAAAACAAATATATTATCATCGATAAAATATACATCCTTTACACAATACTGGAAAGATTTTAATTGGAAATGCTTGCACAGAGCATTCTTAACCTCAGACAGAATCAGTAAAATGAGTTCTTCCATAAAAGGAACATGTTGGAGATGTGAGTAAGTACACAATGTAGATTGGAACCACATTTTCTTTGATTTTGTTAAAATTAAGCCATTTTGGAATGGTATTAATAACTTTCTACAAGCTTTATTTAATGAATCATTTTATTTAACTAAAGCTCTTGTATTATTAAATGTGAACAAAGGTCCTCATTTTAATAGGTCAAAAATATATCTAGTATGGACTATACTTACAATTTCAAGGAAGTGTATAACAAGAACATGGAATACAAACACTATACCAACTTTGGAAGACTTCTAGAGCCTACTGAAGACCACAACATTATTGGAAATTAAAATTAAAGAACTAAGACTTTATCCAAAGCCATTTATCAACAACCCTTGGGGAAATGTCTTATCGTTGATTGGCACTATACAATAATTGATCAGACACTCTGCTAATGGATTGGACATACTTATAAAGTAACTGTATACATTAATATCTGTTATAGTGTCAGGCTAATGTAAATAGTGCACATAGTTATTTAAGATGTTGTGCATAAATACTATGGAATTCATTCAAATGTATTTGAAAAATAAAAAAATTATGAGAAAAAAAGAAAGGATAATCCATTTAAAATGCATTATTAACTCTCAACAAGTCAAGGACAGAGGCACTTAAATTACTATTAGCTTGAGACATTGGCAGAATAAGTGAATGGAAATTAAAAAACATTTTCTGAAACAAAAAGGTTATAATTCACCACCTTTTCTCCACAAGTTTTAGGAGGGAGTAAAAGGGTCAGAACTAACATTTTGGAATCAAAAGCAGGGACTAGTCAATACACAAGTGTCAAACACTAACTTTTGTAAGCTCTATTCCTGTCTGAACTATACAGTGTTGCATCTCTGAGCAGGTCAGAGACAAATCTAAATTAATCAGGGACACAGACACAAACTACTACTAGCTAGTGACATTGACAGAATAAGAGAATGTGAATTAAACATTTTTTGAAACAAGGTTCTATTTTATCACCTTTTCTCCAAAAATCCCCAGTCTTAGGATGGAGTAAAAGGGATAGAACTAACATTGAAGTCAAAAGTAGGGACTAGTCAATACAGAAATAAATGAAATCATGAAGAAATAACCAAAACAATGCAAACCCTACTCCTGTTTGGATAATACAGTGTACAAATTTAATAACTTACCTCTGTACAATACAGGAAACAAAGAAGCTGCAGCACAGGCCGCACAAAAATTCAGGAGTCAGGAACAAAGAATCCAAGGTTAGGATGAGATTTCAACAGTAGATCACCAAGAAGCAACTGCAATCAGCTAAAGCACCACCAGGACCAATCCTTCTAAACAAAGTAAGTCAACACACCAAAGAAAATCTCAGCCTTATGATATGCTTGATTGTTAGGATGTCTGGTCTGTGTCCCTGATGTTCTGCACATTTTGACTCCTGTTTGGCATTTCCTGGCCCTTTATTTGCTATATGCATGCTGCTCCTGCTCTCCAATATGATTCTGCACTTGCCAAAGATGAATCCTCCACTCTACGAACAATCTGACCACCAGTGTGATGAATGTCCTCCTTATGCTGGCTAGAAGTGATCTTCCTGTGCCCTGCAAGTCCTTTTTGAAGGCACTGCAGTAGTGCGTACCATATTACTAGCACACAGCTGGCCAAATTGTAGAGTTTGTCATTGGCTCCCTTTACCTCAAGAGCAGTTAGTTGATTTGTGGTATACAAGCAAACCAAAACTCTTGTAGCGGAGCCACCACTGTTTTATGCAGAACAGCAAAACAGTGGACAACTTCAATGTTAAATGCAAAGTGTTCCACACAATCTGAAGTACTTGGCTGCTAAGTATTAAAGTTTGGATGAAGTGTTAGCATGTTACAGTAGTAGCTCATTCAGTAGCTAACAATATAGCACAAAGATATTTGGACCTCTGTTGTTTGTCTTTCGGCTTTTTCCCGGTAAAGGGTCATGACAATGGAACTCTGGTCCGCTAATGATTGGCAGTAGATTTTTTACGAAATGCCGAGGTGCCAGCTCGATGCCCAACCTTCAACGAAGGCATGCCCATTTAGGCACGCGTGTCTTTCGAATGCTACCCAACCGTGGGGAGGACATGCAGACTCCACACAGAAGGCACTCCCAAGCCAAGCCGAGAATCGAATGAGAGAACCTCTTGCTGTGAGGTAACAATGCTACCGCTGTACCACCGCAGATATTTGGACCTCTGTAAAAGCAGAAAAAGAATTTCATAACATAAAACAGCAAGTTGTATCTGTTTTGCACTGATCAAAGAATTGGATTTAATTTAAAATTTATTTCAAATTTTACAGCAAAAACACTTGCAGTCATTTGCTAAACAAAACATAATATCCTCACACTGAAAACAGACTTAGCATGAGCAACAGTAAACTTCTCTTCTTTCAAAACTCACATATATTAAAAATGCACCTGGCAACCCATTAAACTACAAGAGACCTGCTGTATTTCATATTCAAATAGCATACAGTGAAGCATTAACTTGCAGCTATGTGAAGGGTGCAGGAATTCAAAAACAAACATAAAATGCATTTGCTTACAGCATGGGACAGCCAACTGAACACAAGTGTCCTTTTTCAGGACCAGCCCAGGAGTACTATGTATCTAAGTAACTTAGTCTGTGTCACACAGATGCAACTTAGGCTGAGGGAATTAAGCCCTGTACCAGAGGAAGCAGCTCATTAACATCTCAGGGCCGTACTCATCTGCACTAAGTACCAGATAAAGTGCTGTAGCCCAAACACTGTGCATTTCTTACCTGCATGCCTGCAAAAAACAAGCTGAATTAAAAATGTATTCATAATTAAAATATTACCATTACACTGGTATACAACATACATTGAGATTATTCAGAACTAAATAATAAACACAGTGACAACATTCAAAAAGACAAGGAAACCAAGGATCATACCCAAATAACATGGCTCATGTGATGATGCTCCTCCTGTTGACTACAATCAATTCCTTTCTTTAGAACATAACTACTCGGGTGAGGAACCCCCATACATATACACACACACTTGGACATGACCATCAATTATAGCCCCTCATATGACTTCTAACATCTTAGATGTTTACTTGTGATTAATGAATTAACAAATGCATAATGACTTAAAAGTGTATTTCAGCTTGCTACTGTGACAATAACTCAATGCATCCCATTGCACAATCCATGCCTTTGCAAACTCTTAGCCCAAGAGTAATATACAAATATCCAAAATCAGGAATACATTTTTAACATACTCTGGAATTTGCTAGCATAGCAGGTTTTGCATTAGCAAGCATTTTCTGAATTGTATGACATCTGGAATTCATATCTTTGTTATTATTTAGTGACTGCAGTTCACTACATTTTACCAGAAAGTCACAAATTTTGTGAGTAACAGACCACATAAATGACAAAAAAAAACATGAGCAATTAAGAATGATACTCTCTGCACACACACACACACACACACACACACACACACACACACACACACACACACACACACACACACACACACCTACCTACTTATCAAGTACTGCCACTTGTACAATTGTACACCTCAGATGTTGCTTGACATCAGACAAATGACTAGATTCATAAACAATGGCCCAAAATATATTTCAACTCACTGCTGTACAGTACAAGAGTCCACTGCCCTCATCTTAGCTCAAGAATCTCAATGAAAGACACAAAAGTATTAATAGATTTTAAATACTTCTCTTACATACTTAGCAGTTTGCTAGCATAACAAGCTTTGTATTAGCAAACATTTTTGAAGGTACAGTTTGAAACCCACATGTCTGCCATAATTTAATGATTGTGGTTTCTAACATTTTTCCAGAAAGCCATAAATATTATAAGGAACATTTGAAAATACATCTCAAATGATTTGCTAAAACATTCTGGACAAAGACAAAAAATGAGGATTGGGGGGCAGCCTCCTAGAAAGTATCATTTTATTTTATGGATTTGTTAACCAGATAATCCTGCTGCACAAAGTGCCCATTTTCAAGGGTAGTCCAGATGCACTGTCTCAGTGACTTGCTCACACAGTAGGCAGATGGACGTAGAAGAATTCAAGCCCTTTACCTTTGACTACAGGAGGAGGGTCATTAACAGCTCAGAGCTTTAAGTGCCAGAAAACTCTCATTCACATAAGATGTTGACATTACAACAGATTTTACATGGACATGCATTTGCTGGCTAAGAGCTATGGAACTGTAATGACTGGCATTAGTGACTGATTGTAATCCTCAGTGATTTACCAGAAAAAAATGCTGCTTATTAGTTGACCAGGTAAACCCAGTGGACAAATTGTCCATTTCAGTGGTTACTTGTGAGCACTGTTTGGTTAAATGTCTTACTAAGAGCCAGTCAGTAGACAAATGAAGGTGGAAAAAATCAAATCTTGTACCCTGGTTACAAGGAGTAGCTCATTAACAGCTCAGAGCTTTAGTCTTCTGCAATACTTGCCAGACTGGTCAATAAAGGACAGGGCACAAATATACGACATTCAGAGATGTTCTGCAAAATCAGAGACAGATAAGATACAGTGTGCTCTTAATTTATTTAAAAAGTTAACAGAACAACAGGTTTTGCACCCATGTGCATTTTTAGAACAAAAAGACTGAACTATAATGACTGCATTATTGGTGGACTGTAATCCTAACAGACATATCATTTAATGAAGGTCTGACAGAGCAGAAGTTTACAGGTCTTAATTGTTAATAAGATGCTGCTTGTAGTCAAGTGTTCAGGGTTTGATTCTACCAACCTCTGTTTGTTAACTGTGTGACTTTGAGCAAGTTCTTAACCAGACAATGCTCCTGGGTTTGCCTCCCCAATTACCTGATTACATAAGTAATATAAAATTGGCATGGCTGACTGAAGTTACTAATGACTCACATCTTCAGTGGTAACATACTATTTGACTCTCCTCTGATTTACATGAAGATATTTTTCAAAGGTCCTTGGGAAAATAAAACGTACACACACAAACATGCACTTTTCATATTTACATTAAATTAAAGTTAAAATGATTAACTCACATACAGTCATATATATACATTTTTATTTTCACTTTTTTTATACTTTTCACATTTTTATGCCACCACAAGTAAAGTTTTACCTTTTTCAACATGTTAGTAAAATTCTGTCCGCGTTATGCTGTATCTATCTTATTACTTTTTCACTCTTTTCATACAGTATCATATCTGTGATAATATCTTTTCAATTGTCTTGCCCAAATACTTCATTTATTGCCCTCAGAAACAATCTTTAACTTTTTACTTATCATAAAATGTAATTTCCTTTACCATGCATCCATATCCTATACATATTTTCTCTTCTTTCTGCCTTAATAAGCAGTTTACTTATTGATACCCTCCATAAAAATTAGACAACTCACATAAATCTCTATAGCTAGCATATCTTAAATAAAGTCCTTGCTTTTTCTCAGGACTCAGAAAAAACCCTACTACCATGCACTTTCATTTCCTTTGTATAATACCTCTCAAAATGTCAGGTACATCTTCTGTACTATATTTGATTACATTTTCCTGGTTTCTAAAATCCTTTTCAAGAGCATAATATAAACATGCCCCAGGATTCAGTAAGGTTCCGTGCAGGAATAGCTTGTTCCTGCACAGAAACCTCCATTTAAGAGCAGCACGGCAGCACGTCATGCATAGTAATGAAGGCGCGCTGCCTCTTCTCCTAAACAGATATGGAGCGTGGACGAGTGCAGAGGGTCTGTCTGAGAGCAGAGCAATACACAATATACATGCCCCTGCACTCAGGAAGTGTCTCCCAGCAATAATAATGAGCACGAATGCTCATAGGAGGCTGCATACCTGCCAACTGTACAAATCATCACAGAATGTCCACATGTCATGGTCATACAGCACCCCAATTGTCCTTGCAAATCACTGGGATGATCTTAGGATTGAAGTCGGTAAATAATGCATACATTTCAGTGTCCGACTTCAAATCCGTGATAAAATATATATTAAAACAAATCCTGTTACCCTAGCAACTGTCCCAAGTTTATAAGAGCAATAATGAAAATATGTCCGTAGTTGTACCACAATTTGTCAAGCTTTGTCCAGATAGTGTGCCTGAAGAGGTTGAGAGGTATGGGGGGTTGCTAGGATGTCTGCCAAATGTGCAGATGTATGCAAGAATCCACAGCAATAAGTGAAACCTGTCCCCTCCAAGAGAAAATAGCAGTAGAAATGTTTGTTTTTTTTATCAAACAGATTAAATTTAACCGTAGGAGCGTAGGTTTGCCCCTTGCTTAGCTACTCATACTGTAGCTTAAATGGCACAAGAAGATAAATAGCAAGATGCATATAATTGAAGCAGTACTGCAATAGTGTAGTGGTTGGAGCATTCACTTTGCAAGCAGTTACTCCCAGTTTGAATCTCGCTGCGGTAAATTCCATTTTCCGTATAAAATCACTTTATGAACATTTTTTTTACCGTATAACCTACTAAATAACATATATTTGTGAACTGGGGTACTGCATTAAATGCAGATGTGAGGTGTCTTAATAATGTTGTAAAATCCACAGATAAACACAAGTGCCCCATACAGTATATGTACACATGAATCAGGGATACGAATTAAAGGTATAATGTGTAATGAAAGAGTGTCCACATCCACCACTTTCCCAAGAGCCATCTTACGTTTCTGTCTAAATTAGTGCAGGGGTGAGCAGGATTAAGCACTTTTAAGCAGTAGTAAGTGGGTTTAAGCCCATTTGCGTGGGAGTAAGCAATGTGCACACAGGTTAAGCAATATTAAAACTAACTCTCTGTAAGCATATTTAACCGGAAGTTAGCATTGCTTACCATCACGCAAACGCACACAAACCTGCTTACAACTGCTTAAAAGTGCCTTAATCACTCTGTATCCAACAGCCGCTGTTCTGCCCAGCAACAAAATAAACAGCCCAAGCAGGTCTTGAACCCAAGACGCTGTACGCTATAATCACAGTAGTTAACCAGTAAGCCATCACAGTAGTACATAAGATTGAGGTATCCCCAAACAGATCCTCACTATAGCAAAATCAATATTTACATGTGAAAGGAATCTATATACAATTTTATGTTGTATAACCTACTACATAACATAAATATGTGAACTGGAGTACTGCATTAAGTCCAGATGTGAGGTGTAATTGTAATAAAGTGTTGAAATCCCCAAATAAACACAAGGACCCCATAAAGTGTACATACACATAAATCATGGATACCAAACAAATATATAACATGTAATGAATGATAAATCAATGTCAAAGAGCAAACAGTATGCAAATTTAAAATTAAACACCGCTAAGCATTGCACACTCCTGCTTACTAGGTGTAAGCAATGTGTAGGCCAGCTGAGTCAGTTTGCCCATTGGTATACCCCTTTAAGCAATGTCAACCTTAGGTAAGCAGGTTTGTCCATATCTTAGCATTTTCAAAACCATCCAATCATGGCAAAGTGTGGAAAATTGGCCCTATTTAAACCCCACAGGGGGGAATATATCTCATAACTGGTTCCAGCTTCCTCTTGTAGGCACTATGGCCGGTGTGGGTGAAGGATCGCGCTTCTGGGTGCAGTGCTGGGGCATCCAGGAGTCCAAAGTCATGGCAGGACTCCTTGTTAAAGACCATGACTAGAGACTGCTGCAGGGCCAGTACCAGGGTTCCCAATATAAAGCGGAAGCTTGGGACCATCTCGTCCCTGACCTCACCAGTGCCACTGGCATCCCTCAAACTGGTGAGCAGGTCAGGCATCACTATGCTGACCTGAAATGGAGAAAGAGGGAGCTCTTGGATCAGTGAATCTAAGAGGTTAGGCAGACGGGTGACATCTCAGCCATGTGTAAGTATCATTCTACTACCTGTTTAATAATTGCCAGCTCGTGTATATTATGGATAGGTATGGCTAAATATTCCTCTTATGTCTTTGACAGTGGCAGATGATCAGGCTGTGAATTGGGAAGCCCATGCCTGTAGACTGCAAAGGCTGTGTTGCAAGGCAGGTTAGTAATAATCTTGCATGTACTGTCATACAAAATAAATCTAAAAGTAGTAGAAAGTTAATTGCCAGTATAAAACCTGTATTGTGTATGGCATGTACTGAATAAACTAGACAATATGGCAGGAAGAGTCTCATATAGGTTGTATGTAAATAAAAGTTTAACAGCCTGGCAATAAAGGTCTAACTCCTGGACTGCTTGTGTTTACTCTGGTATCATATGGTAATGTAGTGTTGCAATCTCTTAATAGTACTGTTGCATTAAGCACTGTTGCCCACACTGTGCTACATAAATAAAATGTGTAGGAATGTCTGTATATGACTGTTGTAATTACAAGGTCATATTGTACAAATGAGAGAGACTTAGAAAACAGTGAAACACTAGACAGCATAATCCAAATAGCGCAATCAACTAAGACATGAAGTTTTGTATTTTTAGCACACGCAGCCATGGTTCGAATCCTGGGAGTGGTAGTAAGCTGCATGCAGAATCATACCCCAAAACTGTAAAGATATTGTCAGAAAGTCCAGATAATTGGTGTAAGTCTCCTGTCTGTCACCCTGTCCCCCTGGCAAATCAGTGGGATGATCCCAGAAGTTTAGGTAGCAAATAAAGACATACAACTGATTGTCAGACATCATAACTGTCAGAAATATATCTATAAGAACAAACCTCTCACTCTAGCAAATGACCAAAGTGTTATGAGAGTAATAAGCAAAGTATGTCCCAACTCCACCCCCATGTTATGAAGCTATGACCAGAGTGTGTGCGGTAACAGAGTGAGACATATGTGCATAATAATAATGTGGAATCTGGTAATATGTGTGGCAACATTCAGTTAGTGTTAACAAACATACCCCCCACAAGTCTGTCAAATACAAAAACTGTGCCTAGAAATAAAAGATTGAAATCCTGGACTGGTACTATTTAGTCTGGTATGGTATGGCAGTGTTCGTGTTGCAGTATCTCTGACTAATAAGGTTTTACTCATCACTATCATCCACACAGTGCTACATAATAAAACTGTCTAGGAAACCCTATATAGGAGTGTTGTAATTACAAGGTCAGATTGTAAAACCACGGGGGACATATAGAAAGAATTCAGAGAAAAGATAGACAGCAATATCAATATAGCACACTGAACAGTGATGCACAGTTTTATTTTTAGCATACACAGCCATGATTCAAATCCTGGGAGTGGTAGTAAGCTGTATGCAGAATCCTACCCCTCACCTGTACAGATTTGCCCAGAATGTCCAGATAATTGGCTCATATCTGCTGCTTGTTACCCTGTCCCCCTGGCATATCAGCATGATAATCTCTGACATTTAGACAGCATTTAATGTCATATAACTGACTGTCAGGCCTGTAAATATTTGGAAAATGTCTATGAAAACAAACCTGTCATTGTAGCAACTCACCAAAGGTTTATGAGGGCAATAGTCAAAATATGTCCCAGTTTCACCTGCATGTTGTCAAGATATGCCCAGAGTGTGTGCAATAAGAGAAAGAGAGGTATGACATCAACCTGGAATCTGGTAATATGCGTAGAAACAGTCAGGTAGTGTTAACAAACAATACCTCCACATGTATACCAGGTAAGAGGTGTATACTGCAGGTAAAACACAGTTCATGTATATAGTTGTCTACATCCATAGCACTGTCCAAACTAAGACCATAGCGTAGTGTAATAATATCTGTAAGGTACACATCACAGCACTGACTAAGAAAGTAATGAGAACTATAGGGATATACAAGTTGTTAATTGACATCTTTCTCTCCCCCCACCATATCTGTAACAATAAACTAAATACACAACTCAGTCAGTATGTGTACAATTAAATCTACTGTTGCGGCATATGTCCTATTGTTTGATAAATATTGAAATTTGTTTCTATGCATATGCCATGTTGAAATACTCCCACATTGGTGGCATGCTGTCATCAATATACCTGCATGCTGTTGTCATGGCCACTGTGGTTCCATGTATGCATGTATTCTGTTTGCTATGCAACTGTTCCAATTCTGGTGTTTTGGGTTAATGGGAATATCTATGCATGCTGTTATACCAAATCCTGGAATGTTTTGACTATTACTAACCCACATATGTTTTAAAATTAAAACACCATAGCATGTTTGGGAAGGCTGGTCCCAGCGGACTCACCTCTCCCACCTCATCTGGCCATGGCACCGGGCACCAGCACATTTGAAGCCCACACCAGGACATCCTTGTCCACTGGTCCTGCACCACCTTTGGATGGAACCACCTCAGGGGATGGGGCTCACCCCCCCAGGAGCGGGCGCAGAGAGGATACTGTCACCCATCATCAGGTCCGGGGTCTGGCGCGTAGCGAGCTCTGCAGGGAATTTGGAGATCTGCTACGCCAGCTTGAGGGCTGCGTAGCACATCTAGAGGGTCAGCCTTCTCCTCCTACCCAGCCCCCAGCACAGCCACCTTTGGGGCCGTGAAGATGCAGTGGTGGCTGCCCATGGGTGGGGACCTCAGTCCCACTGTTTCCACTAGGGGGCTCATGGGCTTCTGACTTCCAACCCCCCCCCAATCCAAGGTGTTTACCCCCCACATGTGTCATATACCACCCCTGTATGCTGTCTTGTCTGTCTTGTCTGTTATCCTACCAAACCTTCCTCCCCAAAATATACCTACTATCCCTCCCCAACATCCCACTCTCATATTAAAAAAGGGCAATCTGTTCCCCCCAAAAAATAGCTGTCCATTTCACACATGTGTCCACTGAACACATGTAATCTGGTCTAATTGGCTTCACAACATATTACTGTTGTCCTCACCCCTCTCTCAGGAGTATGAGTGTCCAAATCTACCTCCAAATCAGTGTATATGCACAACTGTTACTGTAGAAGAAATGGGCAGCTATGGACCTTCCCTACACCCATCCTGCACATCCCTAGCTATTTTCCCTACTGTCTTTCCCTCTTTGTGCCCCTTTTTCACCACTTTCCTATCAACCCTTTTTCTTTTCTTTTAAAAAAATTAGCACGGGGTAAGCAGGAGTAAGCACTTTTAAGCAGCAGTAAGCGGGTTTAATCCTGTTTGCTCAGGGATAAGTAAT
Organism: Protopterus annectens; assembly: GCF_019279795.1. Classification (NCBI taxonomy): domain Eukaryota; kingdom Metazoa; phylum Chordata; order Ceratodontiformes; family Protopteridae; genus Protopterus; species Protopterus annectens. The sequence goes on from NC_056727.1 coordinate 602,256,245, forward strand.
GCTTACATGGGTTAAGCAATTTAGAAGCTAACTGAGTATAATAAACTGTAACCAAAAGTTAGCAGTGCTTACCTTTACGCAAACTCACGCAAACCCGCTTACAACTGCTTAAAAGTGCCGTAATCAATCTGCATCCAACGGCCCTTGTTCTGCCCATCAACAAAATAAACAGCCTTTGCAAGGCTCATATACAGGACCCTGCACACCATAGCCAAAATGATTTACCACTAAGCCATGTCATCCAGCAGAGTCATTCAACAGTACAGGAAATGTATTTATACATGTAGCTGTATGTGTGTGTGTGTGTGTGTGTGTGTGTGTGTGTATGTGTGTGTGTGTGTGTGTGTGTGTGTGTGTGTGTGTGTGTGTGTGTGTGTGTGTGTGTGTGTGTTTGTGTGTGTGTGTGTGTGTGTGTGTGTGTGTGTGTGTGTGTGTGTATATATATATATATATATATATATATATATATATATATATATATATATATATATATATATATATATCCTTATAATGTTGTACCTCTATCTAATGGTAGTGTGTTATTTTTCTCATTATTGGGAGCTTTTCTCTCGGGCCTCTACTGAAAAAGGATATGTATCCAGCTAGACTAGCCCGGTCAACAAATGTAAAATAAAATAAATAAATATATATATATATATATATATATATATATATATATATATATATATATATATTATAGTGTGTATGTAAATATATATATATATATATATATATATATATATATATATATATATATATATATATATATACACACACACACACACATCTATTTATATATATATATATATATATATATATATATATATATATATATATGTTTATACATAAAAATATATACATATGTATACATCTATAGATATATATGTCTATGTATGAGTCTACTTGATATGGCCGAAATTTCAAAATGTCGACTTTCGTATGGCTGAGACCATATGATCGACATTTGAAATCTCGACCATACATGTAAAACACAAAACACAAACTTACCTTAATGCTGCTTCACCCGCCTGCACCCCCCATGGGGGACTCCGCCACCCACACCCCTCATAACTTAAATATACCAATTCCGAGATCGCACTACAGTGCGGAAGTGGAAATCTTTCCATTCCGCACTGTAGCATGATGCCGGTTCTCCATGGTCGACATTTCAAATGTCGATCATATGGTCTCGGCCATATGAATGTCGACATTTTGAAATGTCGACAATTAGAAGGAGACCCCTATACATATATATATATATATATATATATATATATATATATATGTAAACATATATATATATATATATATATATATATATATATATATGTAAACAGATATATATATATATATATATGTGTGTGTGTATATACAGATATATATCTATAGATTTAAAAGAGAACACAACAAATAAATATATGACCAAAGGCACCGTTAATGGGGGTGAGGAGGCCCAAGCTAAATACCTCGTGTAATTATTGATACCACCCCCCCCCCCCCACACAGCCAAACAGATCTGCCTTGCAACACAATACCAACACGTGCAAGTCCCATACCCTGGACCCTACACAACATAGCCATAAGAAGTTAACAGTAATCCAGCCCACCTGTATGATGTCAGGATGGTATCAATAACATATCATGCAGTACAGTCTGGCTACCATAGAGAATGTACAATGTGGAAGCAATAAAC
>NC_056727.1:602262937-602267937 GCF_019279795.1 Protopterus annectens
AGCAAATATGGAGAATACATACCGTCACAAACAAGGGAAGCATATGTGTACACACACTCCAGATAAAATATAGTGGAAGCAGCTGTTGAGGTACTGACAGCATACATTCTTCATGAGAATGCACCTTCCAGCAAGTGCACGTCCCCAATGTCACACCAAGAAATGGTCTGCTGTCCAAGACATTTGGCCATCAAATGTGCCACTTACCTGCAACAGAGGCAGCCATGGCTTGCACACATCTTACATGCCATGGCATGGACCCAATACCCAACAGGTAGCACCCAGGAGGTGGACATGTAGCCATACCTCACCATTGCATATACCATGGCAAACCGTGCAGACAGTCATGTATGTGGAGAGAATGTATCAGACAGGATTAATGTCCCCAAAAGGCATGCATTGCAATGTTTACTGGTGTACCAAGACCACACTGGAAACCTACAAACAGTATCAAGTAAGATATATATCCTGCATAACCAACACCTCACCCCACCTCAGGCCCACCATCCCATCTGTATCTTGCTGGTGTCAGTGTGCACCTGTATGTTTGCCATTCATTATCTGGGACTAGGCTGGTACACATGGTGTTCAGTGTTTGGGACACTGAAAAATGACACACGTTTAGGCCATAGTTGTCAACCATCTGCAAAAAGGCTGAGGGTGGGGAGGGGGTGTCATCATGACACAACAGTGCACTGCAGCAGGGATTCAAAGCATGCTACAAATGGCTGTATCTGCACACAGTCAGGGTCAGGAACTGTGGCAGACATAACCCTGACTCCACTGCAACAGTGATGGCAGTGTGTGAACTCCAAGGGATGTGCACATGAGTTGACCTTGCAATCATGCAGAGTTGGGGGACATGTGTAAGGCAAAATGACCAAATACTGGCAAATGCAGATGGCTCATGCTAGTATACTCCTGCCAGGAATAGTGACTGCTGTAGTACACATAAGTGTAGGTGCAACAAACCATCATGATAAGGGCATGCATACATATGCACCCACAAAGCGTATGCATCTCAGTCAGCATCAGCACAACTAACAAATTTGTTTGACACTGCATTTGATCATGCAGGTCATATGGCACATATCAGGTTCATGTAATGTTAGCATATGCAGTAATGTGGTCCCATGGCATATCAGCGAAGAGGGCAGCATATCAATAAGGGTGTGTACACTCCCCACAGCCATGGTAAGGTTTGAAGTTTGCCAGTGTAATTGTATCGTATTGGCCATACATGCACTGCTGATGATGAGATCTATAAATCAGACATCAGGCATTCACAAATGACATCTGTCCACATATCATCCCAGGTATGTGTCGGACAAACACATGGGGGCTGTGAGCAGCAGAGCAGACATAACTGACACAGTAATACACATTCAGCAATGATGTGTACACCTGTGAGGTATGGTGCACAGTACATGCCAGGGTGCTGAACAGGTGCACAGCAATACTGTGTACATGGAGGCAGTGTGTTCCAGGGGAAGGGGCATCACCTACTAACACAACCCTTGCATCACACACATATAATGTTGCTAACATGGATTGACTATAGCTGCACTGCATGCTGTTGAGTGCCATATATCATGCATGTTGACAGATGGGTAATGGGAGGTCTGTGTGTAATATTTTCATGCAACCTCACCTGTAAGTGTGTGTGTGTGTGTGTGTGTGTGTGTGTGTGTGTGTGTGTGTGTGTGTGAGGGGGTGAGGGGTTATTTTGTCTGTAAGTGCAATCTGGTGGAGTGGAGTGGGGTGATGTATGTAGAATGTGTGTGTGTGTGTGTGTGTGTGTGTGTGTGTGTGTGTGTGTGTGTGTGTGTGTGTGTGTGTGTGTGTGTGTGTGTGTGTGTGTGTCCATGTATGTACATGTGTGATTGTGGGGTTGTTCATACCTCTCAACTTCCCTTTGAAATTGTGCAGTACATGGACATGGACAGACACATGAGACACCAGGAATACTTGTCTGACATGTAATCTCAGGACAGCTGATAGTATAATAAGGTCTGTAGCATGGAACATGCATTGGAAGGGAAACTAGACACCAGGTATACTGTTATAATTGCAATCAGCAGAAAGGTGAAAGAATGCCCATGTATGCAGCGCTACACATGCATTGGAGAATTGCTAGACAACACCAGTGAGTGTTTCCAAATATTACTGCAGTCCACATAATACATTAATAGAGCAACAGATCTTGCATCTACTGAACAAAAGTTACATATGACATTCTAGTGCATGCCATTATTGAGTGACTGTAGTAGCCCCTAACATATGCGGGCCATGCTCACGATGTCTGGTCAAACCCAGGGTGAGTCTTTGAAAAAATTACTCCAATCAAGTCAAAGAGGTATTGGAGTAATAGGTCATGTTTTGTGATCACTTGTCTAGGCAATTAGAAGAATGATACGTTAATGACTGGTATTAATTAATGTAAGTTTCCAAGTCTGATGCAGGATGGGGAACTTAAGCGAATAAACTTGGGACAGTCTGTAAACTCAGGGACAGGTAAGTATTATGGTGGAATGTCAGAGTGTGTGTGTGTTTGTGTGTATGTGTGTGTGTGTGTGTGTGTGTGTGTGTGTGTGTGTGTGTGTGTGTGTGTGTGTGTTTTTGCGTGTGTGTGTGTGTGTGTGTGTGTGTGTTTTGCCCTCACAGGTGGCAAGGTGGGTCAGGGTCCCTCCTGTAGGCAAACTGATGTTGGTGTCCATACAGACACTGAAAATGATGATAGGTGGGTTGAGGCACAGGCAGGGTTGGCAGAGGCCAAAACTGCGCTATAGTTTGACATCCCCCTGTTATCCAACCCATCCCCGCACACAGTCACAGTGCCTATCGGTACCCCATCACCAGTGGCCATAGCAGAAGGACTGTTGGTGGTCGGTGGCAGTGCACAGGACAATGTGGTATCTATGGCACGTGTGTCTGGACACAGTAGCCATAGCCAGATGTCCGGCAGGGTACCACAAAGGCAGATGTACAGGGGTGCTCATTGGAGGGCTGCTGGTCATAATTCCCACTTGCAGAAGTGCCACATCTTGTAACACCAGACGCATGTTTCAGGCTGTCATGGAGATGCAGGCATGTATGGAACAGTACACCAGACAGGGTCTGAGGCTGCAGAGGGCTACTCTTTCAGCTGTAACTGACAACATTCATGATCTTGCAGGTGCCCTCTGTTATTATACAGAAGTCATGGATAGATGGTGAGGTGAGATGGTGGAACTCACTGACTGTGGATTGTCCGTGCTTGAGCATTTGGTGGGAGTTGTGTGACAGCCACATGGATGTAAGCCAGCAACACCAACAGCTGGAGGTTGACATGGATGTTCAAGGACACCAAGTTGCTCCCATAGTGGCAGTACCAGCCCCAGCACTGCAGGGGGGGGTGCTGTCCACACTACACTATAGCAGGCCACATACATGTGGTCCTAGCCAGTCCCAGGAGAGACCTGGTTCCAGCGGCCATATGTCATCATCAGGGGAGAGTACCATATCGTAGCTTGTACCTGAATGTGCCCGTGGAACACCCGGCAGGCACAGTTGTCATGTCCGTGGCTGGAGGAGGTAAAAACTGCCCACCCTGCCAGGTATGGTCTGCAGCTGTCCAACAAACACCTGTATAGGACAGCCATGTGACAGAACTGTGTGCATGCATACTCACACACAATACAAACACAGCTAGGGAAACCCCATACCTATGCACACCACATCACCATGACCATATCAATAATTAAAACCCCTCACTCGCACACATGGTGTCAAATATGGCTCAGCCTAGGTCTCTGGCAAACCAACAACAGACCCTGTGCATATGATGATATCTATGCCACATCCCTGTCATCCATAACATCAATGCAGGGACAGGCTAATATGGTTCTGATGCACACAGTGACTGTACTATAGTGTACCAATGTACTGCTGTGTAAGATGTTGTCAGCAGTAAAGTTTAATGCTTACATGTCAGGAAGTGTAGCTGTCCAGCCATGATGCATTATAGCTGTTATTAACACTGAGTGATTGTGGTCTCCATAATGTTATCCGTTTCTGTTGTAGTTGTTCATGTGTTAGCAGGAGGATGGTCTGCTGTCATATCTCACAAGGGGTATGGCACTGTGGTGACACCTTGGCTGTGCCGTATCCTGGGTACAGGTGAACACATGTCACAGGTCTGTACAACAGTTACTGCCTGTGCCACATGGCTGATAGGTCTGGGGGTAGTGTATACAGGTGAGTGCATGGTGGCTGCTGTTAGCAGCAATTCTACAGTGGACAATGGTAGTTGTACTGGGTGGTACACACCACATGTTTGTGTATAACACACACAGAGGCTTTGATGTTGATGCAGTACACAGAGAATACTGTACATATGGATATAGATACCTGTGCAAGGAACCCATTGTAGCCAATGTAATTCCACCAAGCCAGACTACACACAACAACACATTGTGGAATAAGCAGTCCACTAGTTTAATGTCATTGATGATGGTACCGACAGGGTATATGTCCCTTTCCCCAATATAGTGCAATCCTCAACTCAGTAAACATATGTGTACTGGTGTGGGTGGCACACCCCTACCCTTTGGAGGGTGACAGGTGTTGTAGAACCACAGACAGTGTGACAGACAGCTACCTAACCTGTTAACATGAACTGTACAGTATTACAGCCAGCTACACGGTGGAATACTCTCAACAGTAACTGCAATGATGCTGGCTATGTCAACAGCCACACCCAGCTATATATACCAACCCCAGTATCGCTGCATATCTATACAGTGGGGAAGAGGCCATGTGCACATCTAACACTGGTTGTGATGGAATGTATGTCCACAGGATGATACCTGTGAAATGTTAGCATATGCCAGGCAGTTCTTGGACAGATGACCCCCTGGGACATGTATATCCTGCAAACTGAAGTAGACCCCTCCACATACACACACACTCTTACTTGGCAACACTGGGACTAGACCCCTACTTAGGTATGTAGTGCAACT